>NC_052963.1:3359505-3622961 GCF_013358895.1 Oreochromis aureus | reverse complement strand
CAGCTACTCATTGAGTAAAACTGGTTCTCACATAACTGAAAAAAGGTGAAAAAGCTGAAAATTCTGATAAAAACAGCAGAAGTGGCTGACATTTGTGCTGATAAGAGGTGAAAACGCAAACTTTCTGCTGAAAAGAGGCAAAACAACCTGTTTCTGCTCAAATTCACCAATCAGAGGTACTGCCTCTGTCTGCTTCATCAGGTGGGTACTTGTATGTATTTCTGCCATGGAGCGTTAACAAGAATCTGAGGTCCATATTAGAAAAGCTGCTAAAATCATAAAACTTGCGCTGAAAAGAGATGAATCAGCAGAGTTTCTGCTCAAAAGAGTTGTCTTTTTTCTGAATACAGCCAAAAAAGCTGGAATTTGTGCTGAAAAGGGGTGAAAAAAATGAACATAGTGTTTCTGCCATATTGTGGTACTACTACATTACAACATGAATACGGATTAAAGATGAAAGAAACTGGCAACAAATTCCTCCACTACAAACCAGTCTGATACCACTTCTTTGCAGTGTTCACGTTTACTAAGGCACTACCCAAAAGGCGCCACAAGAGGGCACTCCAACACAAGAGATGACCGATGTACACTGATGCACTTAGTAACAGTCAGCCTCCTTGAATTGGCAGAAATACTGTGATTTAGTAGTAATACTATAACATAACAGATATACTGTGGTGTTGCAGACATAGTATGTTTTTGCACTACTCATTTGTAGTGAAAAAAATTAGCAATATAAATTACAGGTCTGTGATAGTGTATAAATTTGTAGTGAAAAAAAAAACATGTGGACCAAGGTGGGATTGAACCCACGACCTTTGAGCTGCAGAGCCGTGTCATTACCGATTGCGCCACCTGGACAGGGGGCGGGCGGCTGAAAAACAGATTGATGACCAGTCACAATTAGATCGCGGTGAGAGGCGAAAAACGCCGTTTTTTGGAGTTACAAAACGTCGTGTAACTCAAAAACTAGGAGGGCTAGCACCATAATTCTTGTACTGGGTGAATCAGCGGACTTTGGTGTACTTTGACTGCGATTTTCACTGCTCTTTTTGTACCTCCGTCGCGGACATATGACGAGAGAAGAAACGCGGCTTCATTTTTCGGAGTTTGAAAACTGAGAGGAGGACAGATTTCCACCCTCAAACAAACGTAATTCATTGCTCAACGGTAAGATAATTGTAAAAACTGCTTCCACTGTGAGTGTCAGCAGTGTCTGAAGATATATTGGCACAAGCCTCATGTCCTGACTTTGTTTTGTTAAAGAGATATGGCGATTTGGAAATGCCTCCCGTTACAGAATTTCAGCTCTGAATTTGAAAACCTCCCCATAGACTTTGAATGGGGAGTTGTCAGACCTTGTGTCACTCCGAGGCAAATTGCGAAAAAACGGTAAATCTCACAATAAAGATAGTGACATTTTCTGAAAGCCAGCAAAAATACCTACGTTTTGATATATAATTTGTGGGGGTTGAGTGGAAATTGAGCGAATAGCAAGAAGTTGTTTAGACATGAAGAGAAAATTCAGAATGGACCAGCACTCACTCTGAGTTAATTGCATAGCAACCATAGCAACGCATGTATTTTCTGAAAAATCACAATTTTGCAGCTGAAAACTTAAAGAGAGATAAGATTAAAACAGTAGAAGATCTGAAAAAGCTGAATCAGACAGCAATAGCCCAATAATCTGAGAACATTTTAAAGTTTGAATGGAGTTTCTAGGTGAAAGCATGAGGATGTAGTTAAGTTTCAAAACCAAGCAAGTTTTAGCAGAATTGTGGAAGTTTCCCATTCATTTCAATGGGACAAATTAAAGGAAAAAAGTGTAATATTTTAAAAAGTATAATAGTAATAAACACCAAAAGTCATTGCCGGAAAGAGCAGAAAGAGCAGAACAGTATAGAGTTTGAACTGAGAAAATCGGCTGAAAACTGAGGAAGTAGTTAAGTGCCAAAAAGTGTACGGAAGCAACTAGAGGAATAACTAGAAAGCGAAAATTTCAGAAGAAATTTTATGTGTGCCTATGCCGCTGCTATTCAGTGTAGTTTGCCATTCATACAGCTACAGAGAGCAAAACTCAGAAGAGCACCCATTCTCCACCATGAACTATGGTAAAAACAAACACCGCTCACGCTTCACAGATGACAGCTTACAGTTTTGTGTAAAGATGAAGTTACTTCGTACAGCGCCGATTTGCAGACGCTGTGCACACAGGTTCATGAGCAGAAGTCCCATTGTACCACGGCAGATCCGACAATGTTTGCATGAACACGCTTTGAAGCATTACGTTATGGACCACTTTTCACACATGGTTGGTGTACCCAAACAGCCGGCTGTAGCTTTTCAACTCACAGCCCGACACACACCCAAAAACAGCCGAGAGAGCACAGACTACGCCCGAGGCGTGACTGCAGGTGCCGCTCAGGTGGGTCCACCTCCCTGCAGCGGCACTGCAGACCACGCCCGCCACACACATCAAACATGTAAAATAAATATTTATGCACTTTTGCATTCACTTTTTGTTTTTGTTATTTTTACACAGTGTTCTGAATGATGAACAATGGTCTACAGCCAATCTTGTGTATTATTATACAAACTTTGGTTGTAAGATTCAGATAACTATTTAATAAAAGCTAAATATTTTATATGAGAGTAAGAGAGAAAAGTATATCTTTGTGTCCACCTTTCTCTGTTAATGCCCTACCTGGCCCCCTGGCAAAAGCTTTGCTAGATCCGCCCCTGCACAGTTACCAGCTGTCAGCTACACAAAAAAAGGAGCTTGGTGTATATTTGTCTGTCAGAAACAGTTCATAACTTCCTTCAACTCATTCATGTCACCTAAGGGTAAACCTGTTTCTCCATCACCAGTTCAGCTCTGATGATTCAGTAAGGACATCTCCTGATTTCATCTTCATGCTCCAGCAAACATCAGCTGATACTAGAAATTAAAATCAAAAGAATTCTAACAACAGCTGATCAAGCTTAAACGTGCTGCTGTTGTTTAGCACAATAAACAAACAAGAGAGAAAAGCCGATCATTGATCAGTTTCATGACTGAAGTTTCAACAGGCGAGAGAATGACAGGGAGGCTGTCATAAAGTTCAACATCGGTAACATCGGTAACTTAGCACGCACACAGCTGTATACAAACTCCGTCGTGCTAGCTAGCACGCAGTAGGAGTTATTGTAAGTGATTGAAAAAGTCAGCACAACGAAAATAAACTACACCTAAACTCGGTTTATATCTGACCCAAATAGAGTGCAGGTCATAACTTCTTACCTGAAATTCAGTTCACCTCACGCTCCTGCCTTCGCTTTCCCTGATCCACGATTGACCTCCGCGTTAGCAAACACCGGTCGATCGGCGGTAGCCTCACCGCCTTGTATGTCTCGTTCGCGGCATGTCCTTTCTGTCACACACCGGTGGATAGCTGCCCTCTGTTGTAGCTCCACCACCAAACAACTCAGTTATTTTTTCCACATCGACCAGCATCATCGGCCCATATAAGCGAAAAATAAGTCCAGCTAAGACACAGACCCTTGCCGAGCGATCGGACGATTAAACAAATTTTAGCCACCTCACTATCAGCCAAGCCTGGGTGGTTTTTCACGAAGGCTAGCTAGCTAGCTAGCTAGCTAGCGGCTATCAGCAACACTTAAGAAAATTGTCGCTAATATGGGATGTCTTGATAAAACGAGCAGATATTTGAAGTTTACACACCTACATTCTCGCCTGAAAATATCTTAAAAGTGTATTTTGTGACCTAGAAACACGAATAAAAGACATATAAAACGCAGTGGTGTCCGCCATTGTTTGACTCGGGTAGAGGCATGCTATGAATTGTGGGATATGTAGTTTTCACCAAGCATGGCACCCTTTAGGCCGTACTACTCCCGGCATACCACTAGAGAGAGCCAACACACCACAAATGAAGTCTGTTTCTATGGTGCCAAAAGCAGAATCTTTCTCAGGAGCCTAGAAATTGGCCTAAATTTGCACTAAAATCTAAATATTTCAAAAACTATAAAAGTTATAAA
Organism: Oreochromis aureus; assembly: GCF_013358895.1. NCBI lineage: Eukaryota > Metazoa > Chordata > Actinopteri > Cichliformes > Cichlidae > Oreochromis > Oreochromis aureus. Next base: position 3,618,923 of record NC_052963.1, on the reverse strand, counting down.
CACCAAAAGTCACACCATACTAGCCCAGCTCCAGCCGCACAAAATGATGTAACATATGTACCCCTATTGTCAAAACTGTTTGGCAGAGGAGCGGGAAAATTTTCACTAAAATATTAATATTTAAAAACTATAATAGTCATAAACACCAAAAGTCATAGCACACCATTCCAGATCCAGCCGCACAAAATGAGGTAACATATATGAAGCTTTTCTCAAAACTGCGGGGCGTGATACGTGCCGAAATTTAGGCGGAAGATGGAGAATAATAATAATAATAATAATAATAATAATAATAAATCCGACAAATAGTAATATGTGTGCCTCTTGGCATAGGCACACATAATAATAAAGAAGAAAGAGAAACAGGAACTCAATAGTGTGGAAGCCCTTTTAGGGCATCCACACAACTAGAAAAATTTGCATTTCCTGCGAAAATGCAGTGTGGATGCTTTAAAGCTGAAGCTTTCTGCTGAAACTAGCTGAAAAAGCTGAAAAGTTGCAGAAAATGTAAAAACTTTGCAGAAGCAAAGGAACTTTGCTAAAATGTAGTAACTTAGCAGAACTGCAATATCTTAGAGGAAACATAATACTTGGCAGAAATACAATAGCATAGCAGAACTTAGCAGAAATAGTGTAACTTACCAGAAACACGATAACTTCTCAAAAATACAAGAATTTAGGAGAAATAGTATAAGATAACAGAAAGAATATATTTAGCCAAACATTCTTAAACATTACAGAAATACTATGATTTAGAGAAACAGTACAACATAGCAAAAATGCTGTAATTTGACAGAAATACTACATTTGGCAGAAATACTATGTTTCAGCACAAATACACTGGTTTAGCACAAATATTTTAACATAGCAGAAATACAACTAGAAAGCGAAAATTTCAGAAGAAATTTTATGTGTGCCTATGCCGCTGCTAATCACTGTAGTTGCCATTCATACGGCTACAGAGAGCAAAACTCAGAAGAGCAGCCATTCTCCACCATGAACTATGGTAAAAACAAACACCGCTCACGCTTCACAGATGACAGCTTACAGTTTTGTGTAAAGATGAAGTTACTTCGTACAGCGCCGATTTGCAGACGCTGTGCACACAGGTTCATGAGCAGAAGTCCCATTGTACCACGGCAGACCCGACAATGTTTGCATGAACACGCTTTGAAGCATTACATTATGGACCACTTTTCACACATGCATTCACTTTTTGTTTTTTGTTATTTTTACACAGTGTTCTGAATTATGAACAATGGTCTACAGCCAATCTTGTGTATTATTATACAAACTTTGGTTGTGAGATTCAGATAACTATTTAATAAAAGCTAAATATTTTATATGAGAGTAAGAAAGAAAAGTATATCTTTGTGTCCACCTTTCTCTGTTAATGCCCTAGCTGCCCCCGGTAAAAAGCTTTGCTAGATCCGCCCCTGCACAGTTACCAGCTGTCAGCTACACAAAAAGGAGCTTGGTCTTTGTCTCTCAGAAACAACTCATAACTTCCTTCAACTCATTCATGTCACCTAAAGTGTAAACCTGTTTCTCCATCACCAGTTCAGCTCTGATGATTCAGTAAGGACATCTCCTGATTTCATCTTCATGCTCCAGCAAACATCAGCTGATACTAGAAATTAAAATCAAAAGAATTCTAACAACAGCTGATCAAGCTTAAACGTGCTGCTGTTGTTTAGCGCGATAAATAAAAGCGAACAGCCGATCATTGATCAGTTTCATGATTGACGTTTCAACACGCGAGAGAAATGACAGGGGAGGCTTCATAACGACAGAATAAATCATAATGTTTTCTCTGAATGTGGGACGATTCCGTTTATGCGGCACGGCAACTCTATGAACTAACCCTAATGAATAAAATAAAGTCCAACGTCAGTAACTTAGTGCGCACACAGCTGTATATAAACTCCCGTGGCAGTACGATTGTAAAAGGTCAACGAAAATAAATTACACCTAAACTCGGTTTATATCTGACCCAAATAGAGTGCAGTTCATAACTTCTTACCTGAAATTCAGTTCACCTCACGCTCCTGCCTTCGGTTTCCAGCATCATCGGCCCATATAAACGAAAAATAAGTCCAGCTAAAACACATACTGTCGGCGAGCGACCGGGTGCTGACACGAGTTTCACCCGCCTCAATATAAGCCAAGCCTGGGTGCTTTTTCACGAAGGGTCGCTAGCGGCGCTAGCTAACTATGCTAGCGGCGCTAGCTAGCTAGCCGGCTATCAGCAACACATAAGAGAATTGTCGCTAATATGGGATGTCCTGATAAAACGAGCAGATATTTGAAGTTTACACACCTACATTCTCGCCTGAAAATATCTTAAAAGTTTATTTTGTGACCTAGAAACACGAAAAAAAAGCATTATAGAATCCAAGTGGTGTCCGCCATTGTTTCACTGGCAGAGGCTAGCGGCGCTAGCTAGCTAGCCGGCTATCAACAACACGTAAGAGAATATGGGATGTCTTGATAAAACGAGCAGATATTTGAAGTTTACACACCTACATTCTCGCCTGAAAATGTCGTAAAAGTTTATTTTGTGACCTAGAAACACCAAAAAAAGCATTATAGAATCCAAGTGGTGTCCGCCATTGTTTCACTGGCAGAGGCGTGCTATGAATTGTGGGATATGGAGTTTTCCGACAAGAATAAAAGTTTTAGCCCGTACTACTCCCGGTATACCACTAGAGAGAGCCAACACACCACAAATGACGTCTGTTTCTATGGGGCCAAAAGTCATTTCTTTCTCAGGAGCCTAGAAATTGGCCCAAATTTGCACTAAAATCTAAATATTTCAAAAACTATAAAAGTTATAAACACCAAAAGTCATACCATACTAGCCCAGCTCCAGCCACACAAAATGATGTAACATATGTAACCCTATTGTCAAAACTGTTTGGCAGAGGAGCGCGGGAAAATTTTCACTAAAATATTAATATTTAAAAAACTCTAATATTCATAAACACCAAAAGTCATAGCACACCATTCCAGATCCAGCCGCACAAAATGAGGTAACATATATGAAGCTTCTCTGAAAACTGCGGGTCGAGTTACGCGCCGAAATTTAGGCGGAAGATGGAGAATAATAATAAGAAGAAGAAGAAGAATAAATCCGACGAATAGTAATATGTGTGCCTCTTGGCATAGGCACACATAATTATATAGCAGAAATGCTATATTTAGAAAGAAAAATATAATATAGTAGAAATACTATGATTTAGCAGAAATACTGTAATCAGCACATATACTGTAACATGGCATAAATTCCTCCACTTAGTAGTAATACTATAACATAACACAAATGTTATGATTTGGCACAAAAACCATAATTTGGCAAAATACTATGATTTAGCAGAAATACTATGATTGAGCAGAAGTACTAAGATGTAGTAAAAGTACTTTGATTTAAGAGAAATACAATTATGGAGGAGTAATACTTTAAAATGGGAGAAATATTGATACACACACACATACACAGAGCCTAAAGGGAACAGTATTTGTGCCATGGAGTGTTAACAAGAAACTGAGGTCCATATTAGAAAAGCTGGTAAAAAGTTTTCAGAATTGTAATAAATGATGAATATGAATTAGTGGTCTGTGATAGTGTATTAATTTGTAGGGCAAAAAAGATGTTAACCAAGGTGGACTTGAACCCACGACCTTTGGGTTGCAGACCCGTGTCATTTCCAGCTGTGCCACTGGGAAAGACAGTGAGCTCTTGGGAAACAGGGTGATGAGCAGTCAGAATTAGATCGCGGTGAGAGGCGAAGAATACCGTTTTTTGGAGTTACAAAACATCGTGTAACTCAAAAGCTAGGTGGACTAGAAGCATAATTCTTGTACTGAGTGAATCAGCGGACTTTGGTGTACTTTGACTGCGATTTTCATTGCTCTTTGTACATCCGATGCAGAGATATGAAAGAAAGGGCAGACCTCAGATATGATTGGCTGGCTGGGAAGCCGTGCAGGCCCTGATATGTAAATTTGAATGTCTCAGTCCTCAGAGGATTGGCTGCCTGGGGACCTGGCAGAAATATATAGTAATAGTATGATTAAGCATAAATACTACATTTAGCAGAAATACTGTATTAAGCACAAATCCTATAAAAAGCAAAAATACTATATTAAGCACAAATCCTATAAAAAGCAGAAATACTATACTATGATTTGGTAGAAAAACTATAATTAATCAGAAATACTATATTTGGCAGAAATACTATATTTAGCACAAATCTTGTAAAATAGCAGAAATAGTATACACAATAGTAATAACTTAAACAGAAAAATTGGAAAAGCAAAATGGACAGCTGAAAAAATGCTGATCATGCTAAGGATCCTTCAAATGTACTTGTTAAATGAAAAAAAAACTCAGCAAAAAAAAGTATAACAGTCACACAATCACAAATATGGACACCTATGGAAACACACACACAGGATCAAATTCAGTCAACCAGTCTAAATATATTGAATTTGAATCTTACAATGATTTCATCCCATAAAAAGGCTTTCTCTCTCTCTCTCTCTCTCTCTGTCACACAAACACACGCACACACACACAGACACACACACACACAAGATCCAATTCAGTCAACCAGTCTAAATATATTGAATTTGAATCTTACAATGAGATCATCCCATAAAAGGCTTTCTCTCTCTCTCTCTCACACACACACACACACACACACACACACACACACACACACACACACACACACACACACACACACACACACACACACACACACACACACACACACACACACAAGATCCAATTCAGTCAACCAGTCTAAATATATTGAATTTGAATCTTACAATGAGATTATCCCATAAAAGTCTCTCTCTCTCTCTCTCTCTCTCTCTCTCTCTCTCTCTGTCACACACACACACACACACACACACACACACACACACACAAGATCCAATTCAGTCAACCAGTCTAAATATATTGAATTTAAATCTTACAATGAGATTATCCCATAAAAGGCTTTCTCTCTCTCTCTCTCTCTCTCTCTCTCTCTCTCTCTGTCACACACACACACACACACACACACAAGATCCAATTCAGTCAACCAGTCTAAATATATTGAATTTAAATCTTACAATGAGATCATCCCATAAAAGGCTTTCTCTCTCTCTCTCTCTCTCTGTCACACACACACACACACACACACACACACACACACACACACACACACACACACACGGTCCAATTCAGTCAACCAGTCTAAATATATTGAATTTAAATCTTATAATGAGATCATCCCATAAAAGGCTTTCTCTCTCTCTCTCTCTCTCTCTCTCACACACACACACACACACACACACACACACACACACACACACACACACAGGAGAGAGAAGTAAGTTTCTAGCTCAGTCAAGCAGTCTGGGAGCTGCTGAATTTGAATCCACCAATCAGAGAGCCTGTGCACTTTTTCCGCCAAGACAGGTGCACGCAGCACAGAGAGACACAGGATTTTTGCAGTCTATTTCTCATAATGACGACTCCTCTCAAACAAATGACCATAATTTCCTAACCGTAGGGGCTAGAACGGTCATTCTTACACCGTTTTGTTCAGAAGAGATGGGGGAATCTTAAAGTGTTGACAATTTATCATTAAAATATGAATTATTAAAGATATTTGACTTCTAATGCACCATAACTGAGTAGAGCGAAGCAAAAACTGCCTTGACTTGCCCTCAAACAACGCTTTCTAACTCTAAATCTATTTGGAGTATCAATATCATTCTTTCACCGTAAGAGACAGCAGGCTTTGGTGAACAATCATGGAAATTTTCAGGTCTGTGTGGAAATCCATTAAAAAGATATGATGAGAGAAAAAAGTGGTTCATTTCCAGAGTTTGAAATCTGAAGAAATCTGAGCGAAGGACGAATTTCCTACCCTCAAACAAGTCTAACTCATTTCAGAACGGTAATAGGTGAGAAAGAAATTCTTGAATTGTGAGCGTCAGGAGTGTCTGAAGATATACTGGGACAAGCCTTATGTCTTAACTTTGCTTCGTTAAGGAGATATGACGATTCGAATATGCCTCTCATTACAGAAATCAAGCGGTGATTTTGAACAAACTCTCCATTGACTTTCAATGGAGAGTTTTCAGACTTTGTGTTGGTCTGAGGAGATTTGCCAAAATTCTATAAATCTCACAACAATGATGGTGACATTTTCTGAAAGCCAGCAGAAATACCTACGTTTTGATGTATAATTTGTGGAAGTTGAGTGAAAATTGAGCAAGTAGCAAGAAGTTGTTCGGACATGAAGAGAAGACTGCGAAACCTACAGTGGCACACTGGAAGCCAAGTGCATAGCAACCATAACAACACATGTATTTTCTGAAAAATGACAATTTTGTAACTCAAAACTTTAAGAGGGATAAGATGAAAATGGTAACAGATATGAAAAAGCTGAATCATACACGAATAGCCCAATAATTTGTGAACATTTTAAAGTTTGAATGGTTGTTCTACGTGAAAGTAGAAAAAGTAGTTAAGTTTCAAAAACAAGCAAGTTTTAGCAGAATTGCGGAAGTTTCCCATTCATTTCAATGGGACAAATTAAAGGAAAAAAGCTTAATATTTTAAAAAGTATAATAGTATAAAATACCAAAAGTCATAGCCAGAATTAGCAGAAATAGCAGAATAGTTTAAAATTTGAACGGTGAAAATCGGTTGAAAATTGTGGAAGTAGTTAAGTGCCAAAAAAAGTACAAAAAATTGGCAACTAGAATAATAAAGTAGGATAAAGAATAAAGAGAAACAGGAACTCAATAGTGTGGATGCTTTTCAAGCATTCACACTAATAAAGATTAGAAGAACAATACTGTGAATGCTTTTACAAGCATTCACACTAACTAGAAAGTGCATTTTCTGAAGAAACTGCAGTGTGAATGCTTGAATCTGAATGTATGCACTGAAATGAATTAATTGGTGAATATTAAGCCAAAAATGTTGAATGAGCTGGAAAATACAGAGTTTTTAACCTGAAAACAAAAGTGCAGAACTTTTGAAAGCTTATGTTCACATAGAAGAAGCTGGAAAATAGCTGAAAATGTTTTAAATGTAAATTAGAAAAACCTAAGTAATGAGAAAAGAAAATCAGAGTCAGAAAATATCTGAATGAATATTAAAAGTTCATATTCTTTGAATCACTGAATGACTAAAATGTGATCCCTCCACTTGGATCCACACAGTTTTAAAGGTTTACGTCTCTGAGCTTTGAAAGACACGCTGTTGGAAAGAGAACAACGATGGCTTCGTTTTGAGGGTAAAATGATGGCTGTAGACCAAACACTGTGGACACAGCAGCAGTTGAAAGAGAAGTGTTTAAGATGAATCTTGGCACAGTGAGAGAGAGAGCTCGTTAGGCAGGCAGGTGTGAGCCTGGTTGCTATAGTGACTGCACCCAATGGCTCAGTACACACGCTCACAGACATGCACCTCACTTTTGCTGCTTAAAATGAACAGAAAAGTCAGGTCGAAACAAATCGTTCCCAAATGAAAAGTACAGGTCCTATTGACGAAATTCTTTCACCGTGAGCGGCAGCAATGTCCAGTCTACCTAATTCTCAGTTTTCATGCCTGTGGAGTTTATTATATGGACGTGGTGACAGTGTAAAAACACCATGCTCTTCTGATTTTCAAACGAACCTTCTGAGCCATTTTAACATTAGAGTCTATGGAGGAGTTGGAGGGAGGAGGCTGTGCTTTGGTGACATTTATGAAAGAACCATAACACCTAGTACAATAGTAAGCACATTGGATGAAAGAGGACAGCGATGGCTACGTTTTGAGGGTAAAATCAGACCTGTAGAGCAAACGCTGCGGACACAGCAGCAGTTTTAAAAAAGATTTTAGGATTAATTTTTTTGCTCCTCTCACTCTAGCAGTTAAGCTGTCTCACTCTAGCCCCAACATTCCGTCCCATACACACCCATTATAAACTCTGAAACGGGTGAAAAAACATCATGAAACTTAAACTGGAACTGAAGTAAAAGTATAAGAGATATTGAAAAGATAAATACAAGTTGAATAGTTGAATGTCTTGTCTTAGATTTAAAGTTTGAATGGTGGCTCTATGTCAATGTATGTCGAAGTAGTAGGAGTTTAAAAATGAGTAAGTTGAATGAGGATTTGAAGGGTCTCCCCATTGAAATACATGGGAAATTTTTGTTGAAAAAAGTTGAATAAAATTAAAAATATAAATATTAAAAATGAGAAAAATAGAAGCAGTCGTGTCCAAAAGAAGAGGAATCTAACGGTGTTTGAATGGTTTTTCTACGTTGAACGGTTTTGAAGTAGTAGGACTACAAAAAACGTACGGAATAGATAATAATAATAATAATAATAAAATAGAATAATAAAGATGTAGAAGAACAATACTGTGAATGCTTTTACAAGCATTCACACTAATAATAACTAGAAAGTGCATTTTCTGAAGAAACTGCAGTGTGAATGCTTGAATCTGAATGTATGCACTGAAATGAATTAATTGCTGAATTTTAAGTTAAAAATAAAAATGTTGAATGAGCTGGAAAATACAGAGTTTTTAACCTAAAAACAAAAGTGCAGAACTTTTGAAAGCTGATGTTCACACAAAAGAAGTTGGAAAATAGCTGAAAAGTTTTTAAATTAAAATTTGGAAAACCTAAGAAATGAGAACAGAAAATTTAGAGTCAGAAAACATCTGAATGAATATTAAAAGTTCATATTCTTTGAATCACTGAATGACTAAAGTGTAATCCCTCCACTTGGATCCACACACTTTTAAAGGTTTACATCTCTGAGCTTTGAAAGACATGCTGTTGGAAAGAGAACAACGATGGCTTCGTTTTGAGGGTAAAATGATGGCTGTAGAGCAAACACTGTGGACACAGCAGCAGTTGAAAGAGAAGTGTTTAAGATGAATATTGGCAGAGTGAGAGAGAGCTCGTTAGGCATGCAGGCAGGTGTGAGCCTGGTTGCTATAGTGACTGCACCCACTGGCTCCATACACACGCCAAGACAGACATGCACCTCACTTTTGCTGCTTAAAATGAACAGAAAAGTCAGGTCGAAACAAATCGCTCCCAAATGAAAAGTACAGGTCCTATTGACAAAATTCTTTCACCGTGAGCGACAGCAATGTCCAGTCTACCTAATTCTCAGTTTTCATGCCTGTGGAGTTTATTATATGGACGTGGTGACAGTGGAAAGACACCATGCTCTTCTGATTTTCAAATGAACCTCCTGAGCCATTTTAACATTAGAGTCTATGGAGGAGTTGGAGGGAGGAGGCTGTGCTTTGGTGACATTTATGAAAGAACCATAACACCTAGTACAATAGTAAACACATTGGATGAAAGAGGACAGCGATGGCTACGTTTTGAGGGTAAAATCAGACCTGTAGAGCAAACGCTGCGGACACAGCAGCAGTTTTAAAAAATATTTTCAGATTAATTTTTTCGCTCCTCTCACTCTGGCAGTTGAGCTGTCTCACTCTAGCCCCAACATTCCGTCCCATACACACCCATTATAAACTCTGAAACGGCTGAAAAATCATCATGAAACTTAAACTGGAACTGAAGAAAAAGTATAATAGATATTGAAAAGATAAATACAAGTTGAATAGTTGAATGTCTTGTCTTCGTTTTAAAGTTTGAATGGTGGCTCTATGTCAACGTATGTTGAAGTAGATACAGTTTGAAAATGAGTAAGTTGAATGAGGATTTGAAGGGTCTCCCCATTGAAATACATGGGAAATTTTTGTTGAAAAACGTTGAATAAAATTAAAAATATAAATGTTAAAAATGAGAAAAATAGAAGCAGTCATGTCCAAAAGAAGAGGAATCTAACGGTGTTTCAATGGTTTTTCTAAGTTGAACGGTTTTGAAGGAGTTAGATGCCAAAAAACGTACGGAATATGAAATAATAACTAGAAAGTGCATTTTCTGAAGAAACTGCAGTGTGAATGCTTGAATCTGAATGTATGCACTGAAATGAATTAATTGCTGAATTCTAAGTTAAAAAGTTTCAATGAGATAAAAAGAAACAGAATTTAATCTGAAAACAAAAGTGCTGATGTGCTAAAAGCTGAAGTTTACACAGAAGAACAAGTTGGGAAAAAGCTGAAAATGTTTTAATTGTAAATTAGAAAAACCTTAGAAATGAGAAGAGAAAATTTAGAGTCAGAAAACACCTGAATGAATATTAAAAGTTCATATTCTTTGAATCACTGAATGACTAAAATGTGATCCCTCCACTTGGATCCACACAGTTTAAAAATTTTAAATGTCTGAACTTTGAAAGACACGGTGTTGGAAAGAGAACAACGATGGCGACGTTTTGAGGGTAAAATGATGGCTGTAGAGCAAACACTGTGGACACAGCAGCAGTTGAAAGAGAAGTGTTTAAGATGAATATTGGCAGAGTGAGAGAGAGCTCGTTAGGCAGGCAGGTGTGAGCCTGGTTGCTATAGTGACTGCACCCAGTGGCTCCATACACACGCACACAGACATGCACCTCACTTTTGCTGCTTAAAATGAACAGAAAAGTCAGGCCGAAACAAATCGCTCCCAAATGAAAAGTACAGGTCGTATTGACAAAATTCTTTCACCGTGAGCGGCAGCAATGTCCAGTCTACCTAATTCTCAGTTTTCATGCCTGTGGAGTTTATTATATGGACGTGGTGACAGTGTAAAGACACCATGCTCTTCTGATTTTCAAACAAACCTTCTGAGCCATTTTAACATCAGAGTCTATGGAGGAGTTGGAGGGAGGAGGCTGTGCTTTGGTGACATTTATGAAAGAACCATAACACCTAGTACAATAGTAAACACATTGGATGAAAGAGGACAGCGATGGCTACGTTTTGAGGGTAAAATCAGACCTGTAGACCAAACGCTGCGGACACAGCAGCAGTTTTAAAAAATATTTTAAGATTAATTTTTTCGCTCCTCTCACTCTAGCAGTTGAGCTGTCTCACTCTAGCCCCAACATTCCGTCCTATACACACCCATTATAAACTCTGAAACGGGTGAAAAAACATCATGAAACTTAAACTGGAACTGAAGAAAAAGTATAATAGATATTGAAAAGATGAATAGAAGTTGAATAGTTGAATGTCTTGTCTTCGTTTTAAAGTTTGAATGGTGGCTCTATGTCAACGTATGTGGAAGTAGATACAGTTTAAAGAGGAGTAAGTTGAAGGAGAATTTGAAGGGTCTCCCCATTGAAATACATGGAAAATTTTTGTTGAAAAAAGTTGAATAATTTTAAAAATATAAATGTTATAAATGAGAAAAATAGAAGCAGTCATGTCCCAAAGAAGAGGAATCTAACGGTGTTTGAATGGTTTTTCTAAGTTGAACGGTTTTGAAGGAGATAGATGCACAAAAACGTACGGAATATGATATAATAATAATAATAATAATAATAATAATAATAAAGATTACAACAACAATACTGTGAATGCTTTTACAAGCATTCACACTAATAACTAGAAAGTGCATTTTCTGAAGAAACTGCAGTGTGAATGCTTGAATCTGAATGTATGCACTGAAATGAATTAATTGCTGAATTTTAAGTTAAAAATGTTGAATGAGATGAAAAATGCAGACATTTGCACCTGAAAACAAAAAAGCTGAACTGCTAAAAGCTGACAACCACAGAGAAGAAGTTGGAAAATAGCTGAAAATGTTTTAAATGTAAATTAGAAAAACATAAGAAATGACAAAAGACTATTTAGTCAGAAAACATCTGAATGAATATTAAAAGTTCATATTCTTTGAATCACTGAATGACTAAAATGTGATCCCTCCACTTGGATCCACACAGTTTTAAGGGTTTACATCTCTGAGCTTTGAAAGACACTGTGTTGGAAAGAGAACAACGATGGCGACGTTTTGAGGGTAAAATGATGGCTGTAGAGCAAACACTGTGGACACAGCAGCAGTTGAAAGAGAAGTGTTTAAGATGAATCTTGGCACAGTGAGAGACAGAGCTCGTTAGGCAGGCAGGTGTGAGCCTGGTTGCTATAGTGACTGCACCCAGTGGCTCCATACACACGCACAGACATGCACCTCACTTTTGCTGCTTAAAATGAACAGAAAAGTCAGGTCGAAACAAATCGCTCCCAAATGAAAAGTACAGGTCCTATTGACAAAATTCTTTCACCGTGAGCGGCAGCAATGTCCAGTCTACCTAATTCTCAGTTTTCATGCCTGTGGAGTTTATTATATGGACGTGGTGACAGTGGAAAGACACCATGCTCTTCTGATTTTCAAACGAACCTTCTGAGCCATTTTAACATTAGAGTCTATGGAAGAGTTGGAGGAGGAGGCTGTGCTTTGGTGACATTTATGAAAGAACCATAACACCTAGTACAATAGTAAACACATTGGATGAAAGAGGACAGCGATGGCTACGTTTTGAGGGTAAAATCATACCTGTAGAGGAAACGCTGCGGACACAGCAGCAGTTTTAAAAATATTTTAAGATTAATTTTTTTCGCTCCTCTCACTCTGGCAGTTGAGCTGTCTCACTCTAGCCCCAACATTCCGTCCCATACACACCCATTATAAACTCTGAAACGGCTGAAAAATCATCATGAAACTTAAACTGGAACTGAAGAAAAAGTATAATAGATATTGAAAAGATAAATACAAGTTGAATAGTTGAATGTCTTGTCTTCGTTTTAAAGTTTGAATGGTGGCTCTACGTCAACGTATGTGGAAGTAGATACAGTTTAAAGAGGAGTAAGTTGAAGGAGAATTTGAAGGGTCTCCCCATTGAAATACATGGGAAATTTTTGTTGAAAAAAGTTGAATAATTTTAAAAATATAAATGTTATGAATGAGAAAAATAGAAGCAGTCATGTCCAAAAGAAGAGGAATCTAACGGTGTTTGAATGGTTTTTCTAAGTTGAACGGTTTTGAAGGAGATAGACTACAAAAAACGTACGGAATATATAATAAAATATAATAATAATAATAAAGATTAGAAGAACAATACTGTGAATGCTTTTACAAGCATTCACACTAATAAAGATTACAACAACAATACTGTGAATGCTTTTACAAGCATTCACACTAATAATAAAATAGAATAAAGATTAGAAGAACAATACTGTGAATGCTTTTACAAGCATTCACACTAATTAGAAGAACAATACTGTGAATGCTTTTACAAGCATTCACACTAATAATAATAAAGATTTGAAGAACAATACTGTGAATGCTTTTACAATCATTCACACTAATAAAGAAACAGAAGAACAATACTGTGAATGCTTTTACAAGCATTCACACTAATAATAAAGAAACAGAAGAACAATACTGTGAATGCTTTTACAAGCATTCACACTAATTAGCCTATTGAGTCATCTTAGAATCTCTTTTTCAGTTTGCTGAAAAGATCTTGCGAAAAGAGTCAATAGACTTTCCATCTACAAAAAAGGCTGTAACCACACACAGGCTGCAAATTGCCACCACTCTCCTCCTAGAGACAGGTAACTCATTTTCCACCATTCAGTGTTCTGACATCATGAATATTTTCATCATGATGGCTGTAGAAACAAACCATATAGTTGTTTGAATGAAGTAATAAGTGCAGTAGGTAGTATACTCTATGTGCTATTTTTTCACTTTTTAAAACAGATGACCTGACAAACATCTGTCATTTCTGCGGGGAAGAAGAGCATGAAACTGACAATAAATGGGTAATGTCATCATGAAAGACTGCTAAATGTTATGATCAATTCCCATAAATGAAATTTTAACATTGGGATTTGTATTTTTTTTTTTTTTTTAGATTCAGTGTGAGATGTGTTTGCGGTGGTTCCACCAGCTCTGCTTGAAAAGCCCACCACCAGAAGACGTGTTTATTTGTTTCACTTGTACATAGTTGACACTAAAGTTTCACAGCTAGTGTTCTTATGGCACACATTGTTGAGAACACTCATATCTACATGTATAGATGTAGATGTTAAATTAAGAAGTCTAAAAAAATGAAAATGGTCTCCAAAGTTTCTGTAGTTATTGGTTATACTGTGACTTATTTTGCAAATAAACTATTACGTGATAGCAACGCCAATATGGATTACAGATGGGGGGGCACACATTTTGGCAGCCGATGCCACACAGCCTGATAAAATCTGTATCCCTCCACAACTTTTGCTGTGAAGAAGAAATAGTCTCCAAAGTTACTGTAGTTATTGGGTATACTGTGACTTATTTTGCAAATAAACTATTACGTGATAGCAACGCCAATGTGCATTATTGATGGGGGGGCACACATTTTGGCAGCCGATGCCACACAGCCTGATAAAATCTGTATCCCTCCATAACTTTTACTGTGAAGAAGAAATCGTCTCCAAAGTTACTGTAGTTAATGGTTATACTGTGACTTATTTTGCAAATATACCCTTTGTGATAGCAACGCCAATATGGATTACAGATGGAGAGGGCACACATTTTGGCAGACGCTGCCACACAGCCTGATAAAATCTGTATCCCTCCATAACTTTTGCTGTGAAGAAAAAATCGTCTCCAAAGTTACTGTAGTTATTGGTTATACTGTGACTTATTTTGCAAATATACCCTTTGTGATAGCAATGCCAATATGGATTACAGACGGTGGGGGGGGCACACATTTTGGCAGACGCTGCCACACAGCCTGATAAAATCTGTATCCCTCCATAACTTTTGCTGTGAAGAAGAAATCGTCTCCAAAGTTACTGTAGTTATTGGTTATACTGTGACTTATTTTGCAAATAAACTCCTTCGTGATAGCTTCGCTACAAAGTGTAAACCGAGTGTAAATTCACCGGAGAGCGACGTGTTGCCATGATCGCGTCTGGTTTTACAGTATTATAGTATCAAAGTATTTTTCTAGACAAGTATTCCCAGCAGGTTATTTCAGTGTACAGTTTAAGATAAATTGTCTTCCCCACGGCACATTACAATGTCACGAAACTAATATTAAATTAATCGAGTCTGCTGTTTTCCAGCTTTTACTCTGTATTGCGTCGACAGCAGATCAGTGACAAGTAGCGTACAGAACGGAGCTGGGCAAGTGGCTCCTCCTTCTTTGCGCGCTCTCGTGGATGGGGAAACAATTTTTGCTGGGGGTAACTACTTTGGCACAACACCGGTAAGCGCTGCTTCTCTGTCTCTCTGCTCTGAAATGAAATGTCTATAAGCTAGTGATGGGTAGATGAGGCCTCGTGAACCGTTTCAGCACATTCCCCAAACTGTATTGATACTGTGTCGACACAGTGTTGCTGTTTTGCTCCATACTGACACCTGCTGGACCTTAAATATCATTGCAGGCAACTTACTGGAGACTCACAACAGACACTGATTCAATGACCTAGTCATACTTGTACACTGTAAGGTATTGTACTTTCCATGGAATCATTTTATATCTTTTACATTTCAAATATTGTAGACATCTATAAAATATATTGTGAATGACACTAAGTGAAAATTAAAATGAAAGTATTGTGAATGTAATATTACCCATTTGACTCAGAGTTTATTATAAAATTCTATTCAGAAAAATAAGTTTATCCAATGTTTTTGCATTCAGTCTATTGCATTTTTTTGACACCATTTCCCCAGCTTTGGAAAACTCACAGGCACAGATGAAGCTGGGGTACACAAAAACTGTAAAGCCAGGTGGAAAAAGTTCTGATAAGATGTCTTCCTATTCCCCCAGTACCTTAAAGGATCCTCTGATCTTGGAATGTTTCTCTCCGACACTCTCCACAAAACTAAGGGTTGGCAGTCCCTTATAATAAGATTCAGGACTGCCTGGTCCAGAACAGTCTTCCTAGATGCTTGATTTCAAAATAATAAAACACATATTAATAAAAAAAAAAAAAAAGATGATAAAGCTGTTCAGTGTCAATATAGGCCGACCTGTGTTCATTCTCGGTGTGTTTGTCTCCTCATTTTCATGTTTGGCTCTGTAATGCCTAAACACTGAGGAGATGCTTTTGTTTGTGTAAGAAAGCGCCGCAGAACAGATGCGACATTTAACCTGCATAAAATGAAATAAATAATTTACACTTCAACTCACATTGCTGTTTTTCCTATTCTGATAGATTACACTGAAACAAAGACAGACAAACTATTATCTTATTTGCAGTTAAAAGATCAAAATGATCCCACACAGCAGAAACATTTCTTTTTCTTTCGGGCTCCATTTTGTTATGGAGAGATGTGTATTTGGTTTTTTTTAATCTTTGCGAGAGTAATTTCGTGTTTTTTTGGTGGTGACTCATTCCGTTGACAGATGCGGATGCGGTACTTTTTAAACACAGTTTGGCGCGTTGGCAATGAGCGATACAGCAGCTGTATCGATCACGTGACTTTTTCTTAAAGCGACGCACGCACAGATACAGGCTTCGCTAGGTGAGCTTGATACATGCGTCGGTGCGTCAGTGTTGCAGGACCCATCACTACTATAAGCTGTTTGAGTGATTTACCAAGTTGCTGTTAGTGACTTATAAAGCCAGTCTAAGTATAAGTCATATTAATGTAACACAATGGCTGCTTTGTTACTGAAACGTTGTAATTTTAGTATTTAAAAGGAGTGTTTGGTAATCTAGCCCTCACAACCAAGTGCTAATGCCTAGCCTAGCTCCTATAGCCCAGTGTGAAATGTATTTGGTTTATTTGATTGTTTAATACAGTTATTGTGTTGTTATATTTGATTCATTCGGTGTGTTAGTGTTTCTGAGTCTCTTAGGGAAGCTGAAGTTAGTTCTCCTCTTCACAAATCAGTCAGTTAAAACGGTCTCATTCTTTAGGTTGTAAGGTAATGAGCCGCCATCTTAGAACCACTGATTAGCTGCTGAAGCAGCATGGTCGGCAACTTCAAAGGAGCCATTTTACCGAGGCCGGAAGAAAAAGAGTCACGTGCCTGTTTGGGTTGTGGGTTAATTAACAGAAGGGAGAGAGAGAGTGAGGATAAAACACATAATATAAGAATAATAACATCTCTTAACAAGAAGAATTTTTTTTAATTAATTAATTTTAGTTTTTTAGTTAAATTTTCAGAACTGTTTAACAAACACTTGTTTGTGCAGGTTGTTTTTTTTTTTTAAGTAAAACCTACACCTGCAGCTCTGTTTAACTTCTCACTTTGTGAAAAATTAATGAAATATAAAAAAAGACCACCTTGAAATAAATAAAATGCAGCAGTGCACCATTAATATTATTAATATGATATGTAGATATTTAAAACAACAGCATATTAAATGATACTAAATGACACTGTTTGCAGGTGATAATATTTTTAGGAAGCAGAATTTGAATGCAGACCAACTCATATGTTGAAACCTACAAATATATCACCCAAGCTTTCTTTTATGATTGTTCATGCTTTTAAATTGTGATGTCAGAATTTGATAAAGTGTGCAGTGCTAGGTGTAGCAAATCATTCCTTATTAAATCTACCGTGTTATCTAATAGCACCAAACTAATAGAGCTATCACATAACTGAGAAACTTGTGTGGCTTATTACAAATGGATGAAACCACATATTACCGTAATGAAGACAGTAATCTTTAATAAGGTGTAGAAAAAAGAGGTGAGTTGTTTGTTGCTGTGGTAAACAAAGAAGTGTACTGAATCTTTTGGACTACACAGAGTGATGCAGTATTGACTGTGATGCTGATTTGAGTTGTCTCATTCTGTATTTTTGTTCTATGTCTTTTGTTACACAGAATGAAAGAGATCTTTGGTTTTGCTTTTGCTGGTAAGTAAACAGTGATTGTAACTGAAGCAGTATCAACCTGGCATTGCGTAGCACATTTGGCAAGTTACATACAGTAGTTTGACTTTTTGTCATATGTTTCCATTTACTGATGGGCAGAAACACACAGTCAGGATTTATGACATTCAGCAGCAAAGCCCCCACACAGGACCTTTGACTGTCCCTGAAAATGTCCCTGAAGTTTAATAGCCCATTTATGTATGATTTAAATTTCTTATGGCTTATCAAATCCAAACATGGTTAAATGTCTTTATACAGTTGTTCATTTTCTCCTTATGTTTGTGGATTTAAGTAGCAATGAAATGAAAGTGTTTTAGGGGAGTCAGTATAAGTGGTTGCTCAAACACTTAAGAGCTGCACAGGTATTGATTTATATTGTCTCTCAAATCCTGCTGATGTATTACATTAAAGTCAGAACACTGTAGAAGTATTTTGCCTGACTCGGTATATGTAATAGCTTTAACAGTTAAGCAATAATAAAAACGAATAGAACCAGAGGTGTGAGTGGAAATTGTTAGGTACATTACAGCCACTGTGTCGAATTAGTTTATTACTTATTTAGTGAATATAATGTGTTTTAAAATTAAATAGAAATGTTGCCAAAAATGGACATTGCAAAATACATAAATATTCCTAGCAACTGGTACAATGAAAGGAATTTTTAGTGTAATATTTTAAGACATTTCATTTTAATCACAAAGCATTCTGCACCTCTGTTATTGTAACATGTCAGTATTTACATCTATTTTAGGATTTGCATATTCATATCAGACTAACCAAAACATGATGAGGTTTTCTGTTGCTTCTGATTAAAAGAATTACTTTGTATTTAATGTTTTTAACCTGAAAGGACATTAAAAGTTTTGGTTTTTCACACTTTATTAGCACTGACCTGTTGTAGAAAATGTTGGAGTCACAAGGCGTCTGTGTAGGAAATATTTGGTGTATCCTGCACTTGTGCCAACAAATATTGGTGCCTGTTCTTTGCATTTCTGTAGTAATAATTAGGGATGGGTATCGAAACCCGGTTCTTGTTGAGAACCGGTTCCCACTGTTTCAATTCCTTGGAATTGTTTGCCATTTTTGCAAACGATTCCCTTATCGATTCCAGTCGCCCCAAAAGACGCGTCCACGCGTTGCGGAGCGTCATTTACCTGGCAGGGCGCCTAAGCGGCTCAAACGCTCAAAAGTTTGGTTATAGTACTTTACGAGAACGGATGACAATGGGGCAACTTGCAATACTTGCAAAGTAGATATTTCATTTAAGGGAGGAAACACTACGAATATGCAAAAGCATTTGCTCACAAAACACGCGATAACCTTAAATGAATGTCGTGTTTTAATTCCGCTCCGACTCGTGAATCTCAACCCAGCAGCAGCGGTAACGTTTGCCGTCGCTCTCCCGTTAATGCGGCAGGTAAATAATCAACTAACAGTGCATATTATGTTAGCGCGATCTGCCTTATTACAAAATCTGCCATTACTGTGCATTTAGGTGACGATGATGAGAGAGACAGTCTGGCTGGCTCAGATGCTGGCAGTTCTTGCTGCAGTCTACCGTTAGCGTCTCCTTTCAGGCCAGGATAGATGAATGTCACCGAGCAGTGACTAAGTTTGTGGTCAAAGGCTTGCACCCATTTGCCACAGCAGATGCCCCCGATTTTCGGTAAGTGAACGTGTTTTATTGTAGGCAGGGACATTACTGGATATTCTTGTGTAATTGCTACAGAATAATTTATGTTATACTTTGTTATTGCTACAGAAGAATATTTATTTTATTATTTTACATTTACAATTTTTTTTCCTGGGGACCCCGTGACACCCCATTGGAGAGCCGTAGGCTGTGGATCTCTTAAGATCTCACTGTTGGGTTCGTAAGGCCATGTTACTCCTAAATTTCTATCTTGTTCAAAGAGAAGATATAAAACAAAGTTCTAAGCTAATCGACCTTAGTGTTCTCTTTTAAAAAAAATAAGAATCGATAAGAGAATCGATAAAGAATCGAATCGTTATACAGAATCGAAAATGGAATTGAAATCGTGAAAATTTTATCAATACCCATCCCTAGTAATAATGCTTGTATTACACTTCCTATAGCCATGTGAGACCCTGCAGTTCAATTATCTCCTCTTTAGACTAAAGTAAAGGGCGGATGGGGGACACAAAGGGGGTGAGAGGTAAGTGACGGAAGTGACGGCGGTAAGGTAAGGACCCATGTTGTAGGTGACGTCAGACGCCGGAGATTTGGCGGAAAAAAACAAAACAAACGAATGGTAGCCTAGAATTTAACAAAGTTTCTTTAATCTTCAGTATTGTCAAATAAACTAACCAACTGTCATATAACTAACAACATCTGTCCTATCATCTCTAACACCCTGGAGAACAACGAGGAGAGTTTAGACGCTCTCCAAGAATACATCGACCGGTGCTTCAAGATTTAGTAATGAAGAAGGCCCAGAGCATGTCTTCCCGCCAAAACTGAGACGCCATCATCTAAAGATATCGCCCGCAGACTCCCCGGCACAACATCGCCTGCCGGCAAAGATATCGTCGACATCCTGGAGTCAATCGATAAGCGATTGTCCAGTTTTGATGCGAGGCTGTCCCTGGTGGAGATCTTACACCGGGAATTTCAATCTCTAAAAGAATCCCTGGAGTTCAGCCAGAAGCAGGTGGAAACACTTGCTGCAGAAAACGCCACGCTACGGGACTCGGTCAAATCTCTAACCGAAAATGTGACCCAATTAAACATAGAAAATAAAAAATAAAAGAGACCGTTATGGATTTACAAGCCCGTAGCATGAGAGATAATCTTGTGTTTTCTGGTATTCCAGAGTCTGCCGGAGAGGACCCGGAAGCGACCGTGAGAAGCTTCATTAAAATCCAGCTGAAGCTGCCGGAGGACACGGTGAAAAACATAGGGTTTGAAAGAGTGCATCGCATCGGGCTCCGAAGGCAGGAAGCGGAGACCAGCGTCCTATTGTGGCCAAATTCGGCCACTTTAAGCAGAAGGAGCAGGTGAAGAGTCGCGGCAGAGAGCTGAAAGGAACGGACTTCAGCGTGAACGACCAGTTCCCCAGAGAGATTCTGGAGCGACGCAGGGTCCTGTTCCCAGTCCGGCGTAGTTTTATTCAAAAAGGCTCCGGGCTGTCATCGCCGTGGACCGGCTCTCGATGGACGGACAGCTCTACCGCGACCCGGCATCACTCCATGGCTGTATTGACCGCACACCAGATAAGAATCCGCTGCGCTATTCTCTTCACTCACACTCTCTTGTATTAACTTTTGCTTAACTATGTAATATCAGTTTGCTAATTTAGTATAACGTTACCGTCACTCTCCGCCAATGCTTTAATTGGAATGTTTCCGTTCTTATTTCTTTTTCCTCTCTCTCTTGTCGCTCACCTTGCTCTTTGGTTTCCTTGCTTCTCTTTTCTTTCACTATGTCGATCACCTGTTTCCCTATCCATCCACAAAGGACACTGTCTATTTCTACATGCTCACTCTGCACGATCACGCACACACATGCGTTTAAAGGCAACACATTTACAACAGCCACACAGTGCACACAGATATAGGACACACACGCACACATTTGCTCATTTTAGTTATTATGTACACACATAGTCAGACCTATGGAGCTTCACGCTGCGCATTTTCTTCTCTCTATTTACAAAAAAAAAAAAAAAGATGTGTTTCCATTTTCCTCACCCGTCTAAGCAAGACACACAGCATATGTCATTAGCCACAAACACACAACTATGGGCACGCTAAGGTTTGTCTCATGGAATGTGCATGGAGCTGGCTCTAGGGAAAAAAGGTTAAAAATACTTAACCAACTTAAAAACTACAGGCAGACGTTGTTTTATTACAAGAAACCCACATGCCTGTCACAGGTCTGAATAAACTTAAAACACCTGAGTTTCCTAATGTGTTCTCAGCCTGTTATAATTCTAGACAAAGAGGAGTAGCAATTCTAATACATAAAAATATTAATTTCACAGTACTCGATACAGTTATAGATCCAGAGGGCAGATTCCTAATAGTCAAACTATCTATACTTAACCAAAAGCTAGGTATTGTAAGTATATATGGTCCGAATGTTGATGACCCCTCATTCTTCCACGGTTTTTTTTAGCACACTCTCCGAACACCTAGATTGCACAATTGTTCTTGGGGAGACCTCAACCTGGGACTAAATGAAGAAATGGATAGGCTCAATACAACAGGAACTCAGCGTAATTGGCAGTCCACAAATATAATCAAACAGTATGTGAGCGACTTTGGTCTTTGCGATGCATGGCGCTCCCTCCACCCTAACAGTAAGGAATATTCTTTCTTCTCACATGTTCATCACTCCTACTCTCGTCTGGATTATTTTTGATCAGCAGCTCACTGCTGAGTGACATTTCAGACACTGAGATTCATCCTATAGCTGTCAGCGATCATGCTCCTGTATCTTTAACACTAATGCAGAAGAATAATACCACACCAAGTAAAAACTGGAGATTTAATACATCGCTGCTCAAAGATGAAGAGTTTATCAAATACTTTAAAAAGAATGGACTTCATATTTAGACTTTAATGACATTCCTGGAACATCAGCATCTGTCCTCTGGGAAGCAGGAAAGCCGTGATGAGAGGTAAAATAATCTCTTTCTCATCACATAAGAAGAAAGAAGAAAACAAAAATATTCAAGAACTGGAAAAAAAAACATCAAATCCTTAGAAAAAGCCTATGTATCACACCAAGATCAAGAAATATTAAACAATTTACGCAAAACAAAACTAGAATTAAATGAAATTATTAATAAAAGACTAAATTCTTAGTACAAAGACTTCGCCTGCAAAATTATGAACATGGTAACAGATCCGGACAATTTCTTGCTAACCAGTTAAAAATCAATAAAGAAAAACAACTATATGTGCTGTTAAAGATTTATCTGGGAATACAATATATGATCTTAAAAAATAAACAAAATTTTTAGGGATTTCTATGAAACTTTATATACACCACAAATAAACCCATCTAAAAACGAAATTGATCAGTTTCTGGACAACATAACTCTTCCAAAATTATTAGACACCCAAGCAATGGCACTGGATTCACCACTGATGCCAGGTGAACTCCAGGAAGCCCTGATAAGTATGCCCAATAATAAGGCTCCAGGTCCAGACGGCTTTCCTGCAGAATTCTACAAAGAATTCTGGACGATTCTAACACCAGTTTTTACAGAATGTTGCAGGAAATCAAAGAAAATGGCAGACTACCACCAAATATGAACTCTGCAAATATCAGTCTCTTACTAAAACCAGGCAAAGACCCTGTATATCCCTCAAGCTATCGTCCAATATCCCTTATAAATGTAGACCTTAAAATAATCTGCAAAGCTCTCTCAAAGAGATTAGAGAAAATAACCCCCTCTTAATTCATCCTGACCAAACTGGCTTCATAAAAGGTAGGCACTCATCAACAAATACACGTAGATTACTTAATTTAACAGACTACTCATGCAGCAAAAACATTGAAACCATAATATTGTCTCTTGATGCAGAAAAAGCATTTGACAGAGTTAACTGGAAATTTCTATTTGCAACTTTACACAAATTTGGTTTTGGAACCTCTTTCATAAACTGGTTAAAAATATTATATAATTCCCCAACAGCTTGTGTCAGAACAAATGATCAAACATCCTCCAGCTTCTGTCTCCTGAGGGGTACCAGGCAGGGATGCCCACTCTCCCTTCACTGTTTGCAATTTTATTGAGCCACTAGCAGCAGCAATTAGACAGAATTCAGTAATTAAGGGCATAAAATGCAAGAATGTAGAACATAAAATCAGCCTTTATGCAGATGATGTGTTACTTTTTCTCCAAAACTCACAAACCAATATCTCTGGGGTGATTGAATTGATAAATTCTTTTTCAAGAGTCTCAGATTATTCAATCAACTGGTCAAAATCTACAGTTCTTCCGATTAATTGCTCCTTCCATAATTCTTCTCCTACACCACTGCAATCTGGAAATATAAAATATTTAGGTATTAATGTCTCTCCTAAGCTTTCAGAATTAACTAAATTAAACCACATCCCGCTTTTAAAGACAGTAGAAAGCGATCTGGCTAGATGGAAATCTTTACCCATATCACTCATGGGAAGGGTCGCCGCTATAAAAATGATGGTCTTGCCAAAAATAAACTATTTGTTTTCAATGATCCCAAATAAGCCATCACAAGATTGGTTCAGATCTCTAGACTCATGTATTTCTAAATTCCTTTGGAAAGACAAACCCCCACGTATCAGCTTAAAAACATTACAAAGGACCAAGGATAAAGGAGGATTAGATCTGCCTAACTTTAATCACTATTTTTTAGCCAACAGGCTTCAGTTCATCTCTAGATGGTTTAAACACAGCTTCTTAGATGAGCCCTGGCTAGATGTAGAACAGGCACTATGTAATAATCTAGAAATTTCAGACCTACTATTTATCAGCTCAAACATCAAAAGACATGAATGCTTTAAAAGCATCAACATCAGCTCTTCTCTGACAGCATGGTGGGAGTTTCTAAAAATGACAGCGTCCTCATTAATCCCATGCAAACGTACACCTATCTGGAATAACCCTGACATATTACAAAACAATAATATGATTAATTTTCCAGAATGGAGTTGTAAAGGAATTAAATACTTAGAACATATATTAGAGGGAACAGAATTTATTCCATTTGACAGACTAGTTACACAATATGGGATCAACAAGAAAAGATTTTAGAATATCAACAAATTAAATCCATAGTAAAAAGAGATTTAACCTCAGTCAAGCTGAATTACAAACACCACCAAGTGCGGTACACTTTCTTACTCTTAAATCCCCAAATTATTATCTAAAATATACAGAACACTTTCTAAAATAGATGAATCAATATCCTTCCTATTGCAAAGTGGGAAGCAGATTTATCAGTAAGCTTAGACCAAAACTTCTGGTCTCAGGTATGCTTAAAAACCTTTAAATTGATTAAAAATCCCAGTCTGCAATTAATACAATACAAAATACTACATAGAGTGCACTATACAGGTCATCGGATGTTCAAGATGGGCTTTACATCTTCCAACAACTGCTCACACTGTCAAGGCAATACACCAGACAATTACATCCACGCCTTTTGGTTCTGTCCACCAGTGCAGAAGTTTTGGCGTGAGATATGTGAAGACTTATCAAAGTGTCTGAAATGTAACATTCCAGCCTCCCTTTAGTATGCTTGCTGAGCAACTTGGATGAGGTCACTGCAGAAATAAACACAGCCCACATTGTTTTTACAGCCCTATGCATTGCCAAGAAAACGGTCCTCCTTAACTGGAAAAATAAAAATAATCTTAATTCTAATCAATATAAAAACCATCTAATAGATCACATTAGTCTTGATACAGCCTCTGCCACCACATTTGATCAATCCCTTTGGGCTCCTTTGATCGGCTTCATCACCTAGTGGGGGTGGGGGGGTCATGGTTTGGTCCTGCCTTCGCTATTGTGGTTGATGTGGAGGTTGGGATGGGCTTAGGGCGCCAGGAGAGCCCCTAGAGACGTTATCCCTGGAGGGCACAACCCGGGGGGTTGTGGTCATAACCTGGTGAGTGGCTCTGGTCGCTCTTAGAGGGTGTTCTCCTCGTGGCTGCGTGCAGCGGGGCTGGGGGATGGTCTGTACTGGCGGACGTAGGTTACTGGCCTGGTAGCCTGGCTGCCCCTGAGTGGATCCGGGGCAGGCGGGGGGGCTTGGGGTTCGGGGGTGCTTCGTCTCCGTGATGGGGCTCTGGCTGGGCCTTGGGGGCTTCGGTCCTCGTCGGTGTGTCGCCGAGGTTGTGGGCCGGTGGGTGCACGGGGGCTCAGCCCTGGCGCAGGGGCCTCTGGTGCATCGACCTAACTGGGGACTCTTCAACTGGCAGGAGGTTGTTCCATCCTTGCAGAAGTCCACTCTGCAGGTGGGGAGAGACACAGGAGAGGTGGAGAATAAACCTAACCTGGGTGTCTGTTGTCTTGTGTAGTCTGGAGATGATTGAATGTTGGGGTGGGTATAGTTTCCTCTGCGGTGGGGTGGGGTGGGCTTCCCCAGGTCCTGTGGGGCTTAGCGGTGCTGCTGCCGTGGGCCCCGATCGGGATGGGCCTGGGCTCCCTTGCCTTGGTGGGTACTAGAGGACGGGGGTGCCTACTGGGGTCAGCCGGGGAGCTGGCCCTAAGGAGGGCATCTTGCCCCTCCTTCTTTTCCTCCCATCCCGGCTGCCTCCCTCTTCCCGCTCCACCACACCCACCCACACAGGTAGGGCCTTGGGGTGCGGGTGTGTCACCAGGGTGCAGGGAGGCATTCCCCCCTCTGTCCCCTTCTGGCCACCTGTGCCTCAATTTTATTTCACAACTTAGACATCCACATTATTCACACTCTCATAACACACACACATATATATATATATATATATAGGGGCCTTGAGGGTGATCACGTTAACGGCGTCCAGAGGACGGTCTGTGTATTCAACCCTACCTCTGGCGCGGTGCCCACCTCTCAATTTTAAATCCATGTAGACATTGAGGGTTCTCGGGAGGGGCCGTGCTAACACCTGCTGCTCTCTGGCAGCAGCACCATGCCCTCCCTTGTTTTAAATGCACTTTAGAACAACACGCAGCAACACTACACATGAGCGGGAGGAGGAGGAGGTATGGGGTCTTCACACACCCCGTTCTCTACTAGCCATCGGGGCGGGGGCTGGGAGGAGGTGTTGGCTGTCCGATTGGTCTCCCTGCTGCTGCGGAGCCTGGGGCGGTCTGCTTGCCTCCACCCCGGGGAAAGGGTCACATCTCTTGGGTCTGGTGCCGTTTCCCCTCTGGGGGCGAGGGTACCTGGACCCGGGGCATAGAGTATGTTTGGGAGTATGATTGTGTGTACATGTCTATATATGTCTATCCCTACGTTGGGTGAGTGCTGAGTGTTTGTATATGTGTGCATGAGGGTGGGAAAGCATGTTTATGTCTGTGTGTGCCTGTTTGTCTGTGTCTATATGTCAGGTCGGGTCTTAGACTCCACCTCCCTGGGTACTCCCAGGCCCTCAAGTGTGGAGGCCTATCTCCCCTCACCACACTCCCTGCTGGTAGCTGATGCCCTCAGGGGTTGGTGCATTGGTGGTTCTTGGTGTCCGGGGCTGGGCGCTCAGGTATGCACCGCTCACTCCCGGTGGCTACTTGGCGGGGCCCGATGCCTGTCGCTCGGTCAGGCCTCTTCCGGGCAAAGGGGCCCTCGGGCCTCCGGCCTCGGGCCTGCAACTCGGTTCACTCTGGCACAGCTGGCTGCCGGCAGAGCCGGCGGGCACGCCAGTGCAGCCCCTCTGGCTTCTGCTCCGTGGCTACTGGGTGACCCCTCGTCTGGGGATCTCCTCAGCCCTTCCCAGGAAGGTGGCACGGATGCCCCTCCGGTGGTGCTCCTTGGGCTCTCGCACTCTGGGTCCTCTGGATGTCTGGAGCCTGGATCTCCTCCATGCCTGCTTCATGCCCTGGGGACGGGGCTATGGGCCTCCACACCCTCTAGCAGACCGTTACATGGGGAAACCTTTTTGTATACAAGCGCGTTGATCCACACAGGTGTGCACACGGGTGTTCACTGTTCGTGAGACATAAACTACACCTTTCTTAGCTGCTACTTCAAAGCACATTGTGCGCTGTCTGTCCTGCGTGCTGCACAACAACTTTCAATATTTAGTATTTACTGCTGTTCACACTCAGCTAGATTAACGTGATGGTGTTGTGTTTAGTATGTTGCTTTGTTTTTGTTTGGTTTTTTTGCTTGTCTTCTCTTCTTTTTCTCTCAACAGGTGATCCAGGAGATTTTTTTTTCTCTTTTGTCTTTATAAGTGCCCTTTCTCACTGTCCCTTTTCCCTTCTGTTTTTCTTTTCCTTCCTCTTTCTTTCTTTCTCCTTTCCTATCCCCCAGTCATGTCTGTCCCATCTGTAACAACTGAAAATAAAATAAATAATAACAACAAAGTTTGATCAAATGGACCAATACGGCAATGCCATGATGATCCATTTGGCAAAATAAATCCATTTGGTATCCTTGTTGGTCTTCAGACAACAATTCTGACGGCTTAAGAACCAAATGGGACAGACAAAAAAAAAAAAAAAAAAAAAAAAAAAAGACTAAAGTAAACTTCAAAAAGCTTAAAGTAAACGAGGCTTTTACTAGTTAATTTGTGTCACAGTAAATTGGATTGTGTGTGAAGAGGCTCAACAGTCTGAATCATCAAACAGTGATCTGATGAATTGTTTCCTTTCTCTAGACTGCTGATCTGATCGTCTCAAGTCTGGTAAGTAAATGTTTTTCTGAGGTGCAGTGCTGGGAAATGTTTCTCATTATAGGAGATTCAGTGTAGTGCTGTGAGTCAGCACAGCTATTGGTGATCATCAAAAGTCATCAAATCCTAGAAAAGTCTGTGTAAACATTTCCAGACGTACAGAGGTCCGTAGGTTATTGTGGCAGCGCATATTTTTTCACATTAGAGCAGCTCATGAACAGCAGTTTAGGTACAATTAAGTCTTCAAGTAGGGCCTTGTGGATTTCAAAAGCTTCTTTCCCTTGATTAAATTAAGTCACTGTCTGAAATCTGCTCTTTGAATTAGTCTTTTAATTAAAGATTTTGTTGATGACTGGAAAAAATCAAAAGCACAGATACAGCACTCATTTCTGTATTTTATGATTAAATGATCTACAAAGAAATGATCATCATACTACATTTTTAAGTAGGCCTTTAAGTACGTCCTAGATTTAGTGGAGTGCTTATGGCTGTGTATTAAACATACCCCAAATGTGACTGAAATTTGTAGGAACCATCCATCTCCATATTTCTCATTTTGCCAAAAGTCATACTGAGTAAAGTATTGTTTACTTTTATGTTAACGGATCTCAAATCCCGGTTTCTGTGTGCCCAGATATTATGATGTACTGTTGTCCCAGGTAAGTACACACAGAAACAGGGATTTGAGAACTTTGGGGATTAAGGAACATGTGATGTGGCATAAATTTTAAGTAGGTGGCCTGAAACTGTCTGCTCTAACCTCAGTGTGTTGGTTTTGTTGGACCATATAATATTTACAGTAAGTTATTGTAGCAGCACATCTTGGTGTAAGTTTATAGACTCTGTTTGTTTTTATTGTTTTAATAGAATTTGAATTCAGGCCACCTCAAATGTTAAAACCTGCAAACATTCCATACAAGCTATCATTTGTGATTGTTGCCTACTTTTAAATTGTGACATCACCATTTGATAAAGTGTGCAGTGCTAGGTGTTGCAAATCATTGGTCACGATATCTACTCTCTTAAGTAATCGAACCTAAATTTTGGAACATTACATGACTCAGAAACTTGTGTGGCTTATTGCAAATGAATAAAACTACATATTACCTTTATGAAGATGATAATCTTTATTAGGGTGCGGAAAAAGAAAACAGAGGAGAGTTGTTGTTTGTATTCCAGCTGTGGTAAACAAAGAAGTTTCCGGAATCTTTTTGACTACAGAGAGTGATGCAGTATTGACTCTAATGCTGATTGGAGTTGTCTGATCCTGTATTTTTGTTCTTTGTCTTTTGTTACACAGAGTGAACAGATCTTTGGTTTTGCCTTTGCTGGTAAGTAGACAGTAATGGTAATGTTTAGTAATTTACTTGTGTCATCTTGCCATTCACTCATGGGCAAAAACAAATAGTCAGAATTTAGAATCTGTAGCAGCAAAGCCCCCACACAGGGCCACTGACTGCCCCTGAAGATGTCAATGAAGTTTAATAGCCCATTTTTCTCTGATTTTAATTTTTGATGGCTTATCAAGTCCAAACATAGTTAAATGTAAGAGATATCTTTATGCAGTTGTTCGATTTCAATCCTTATGTTTGTGGATTTAAGTATCAAACAAAACTATGAAAGTGCTTTAGGTAAGTATAGGTGGTACCTTAAACACTTAAGAGCACCACAGCTATCGATTTTTATTGTCTCTTTCATTCCACTTATGAATTAGCATGAAGTCGAAACACTAGAAGTACAGGGAGTGCAGAATTATTAGGCAAATGAGTATTTTGTCCACATCATCCTCTTCATGCATGTTGTCTTACTCCAAGCTATATAGGCTCGAAAGCCTACTACCAATTAAGCATATTAGGTGATGTGCATCTCTGTAATGAGAAGGGGTGTGGTCTAATGACATCAACACCCTATATCAGGTGTGCATAATTATTAGGCAACTTCCTTTCCTTTGGCAAAATGGGTCAAAAGAAGGACTTGACAGGCTCAGAAAAGTCAAAAATAGTGAGATATCTTGCAGAGGGATGCAGCAGTCTTAAAATTGCAAAGCTTCTGAAGCGTGATCATCGAACAATCAAGCGTTTCATTCAAAATAGTCAACAGGGTCGCAAAGCGTGCGTGTGGAAAAACCAAGGCGCAAAATAACTGCCCATGAACTGAGAAAAGTCAAGCGTGCAGCTGCCAAGATGCCACTTGCCACCAGTTTGGCCATATTTCAGAGCTGCAACATCACTGGAGTGCCCAAAAGCACAAGGTGTGCAATACTCAGAGACATGGCCAAGGTAAGAAAGGCTGAAAGACGACCACCACTGAACAAGACACACAAGCTGAAACGTCAAGACTGGGCCAAGAAATATCTCAAGACTGATTTTTCTAAGGTTTTATGGACTGATGAAATGAGAGTGAGTCTTGATGGGCCAGATGGATGGGCCCGTGGCTGGATTGGTAAAGGGCAGAGAGCTCCAGTCCGACTCAGGCGCCAGCAAGGTGGAGGTGGAGTACTGGTTTGGGCTGGTATCATCAAAGATGAGCTTGTGGGGCCTTTTCGGGTTGAGGATGGAGTCAAGCTCAACTCCCAGTCCTACTGCCAGTTTCTGGAAGACACCTTCTTCAAGCAGTGGTACAGGAAGAAGTCTGCATCCTTCAAGAAAAACATAATTTTCACGTAGGGCAATGCTCCATCACATGCGTCCAAGTACTCCACAGCGTGGCTGGCAAGAAAGGGTATAAAAGAAGAAAAACTAATGATATGGCCTCCTTGTTCACCTGATCTGAACCCCATTGAGAACCTGTGGTCCATCATCAAATGTGAGATTTACAAGGAAGGAAAACAGTACACCTCTCTGAACAGTGTCTGGGAGGCTGTGGTTGCTGCTGCACGCAATGTTGATGGTGAACAGATCAAAACACTGACAGAATCCATGGATGGCAGGCTTTTGAGTGTCCTTGCAAAGAAAGGTGGCTATATTGGTCGCTGATTTGTTTTTGTTTTGTTTTTGAATGTCAGAAATGTATATTTGTGAATGTGGAGATGTTATATTGGTTTCACTGGTAAAAATAAATAATTGAAATGGGTATATATTTGTTTTTTGTTAAGTTGCCTAATAATTATGCACAGTAATAGTCACCTGCACACACAGATATCCCCCTAAAATAGCTAAAACTGTCATGGTCCTGGGTCGTTGACCCAGCGTTGTGTGTTTTATGATTATTTTCCTCTGTTCTAGTTATTCTGGTTTTGGTATTCTGTGTCCTCCCCTCGTGCCCTGTTCGTGTTCTGGATTTCCTGTTTTATTCTGACGGTCTGTGTCTGTTGTCATCATGTTCAGCTTGTATCCTCAGGTCGTCTTGTGTATTAGAATCAGCTGTGCTCCCACCTGTATGTCATTACCTGGTCTCCTTGTTTGTGTGTATATTTAGTGGGTGTCAGGCTGTGCTCGGCGTCGGCTCGTCTGCGTTTGTCTGCGTATCCCTGTGTAGTCTGCGTTTCTCTGTGTTCATCTGCGTCATCCGTGTATCTCTGCATTCTCCATTTCATATGACTTCAGGTTTGCTCTTTAGTTTTCCCAGTTTAGGTTTCTTTAGTCATTTGTCATTCCTCACTGCCTGTTCTGCCACTGCCACCTGTAAATAAACCCTCACTCATATCATCAGTCGGCTGCTTGCATTTTGGGTCCTCATTCATCCACAACACGACTGCTGCCCCAGCCGTGACAAAAACTAAAAACTACTTCCAAAAACATTCAGCTTTGATATTAACGAGTTTTTTGGGTTCATTGAGAACATGGTTGTTGTTCAATAATAAAATTATTCCTCAAAAATACAACTTGCCTAATAATTCTGCACTCCCTGTATTTTGCCTGAGTGACTGTAAGTGATAGCTTAAACGCTTAAGCAATAATAAAATGTAAGAGAAGTACAGATATGAGTAGGTATATTAAAGCCAATGTTTTAAAATTAAATATAAATGCCAAAAAGGGATATACTACAAAACATAAATACAGGGAGTGCAGAATTATTAGGCAAGTTGTATTTTTGAGGAATAATTTTATTATTGAACAACAACCATGTTCTCAATGAACCCAAAAACTCATTAATATCAAAGCTGAATGTTTTTGGAAGTAGTTTTAGTTTGTTTTTAGTTTTAGCTATTTTAGGGGGATATCTGTGTGTGCAGGTGACTATTACTGTGCATAATTATTAGGCAACTTAACAAAAAACAAATATATACCCATTTCAATTATTTATTTTTACCAGTGAAACCAATATAACATCTCCACATTCACAAATATACATTTCTGACATTCAAAAACAAAACAAAAACAAATCAGCGGCCAATATAGCCACCTTTCTTTGCAAGGACACTCAAAAGCCTGCCATCCATGGATTCTGTCAGTGTTTTGATCTGTTCACCATCAACATTGCGTGCAGCAGCAACCACAGCCTCCCAGACACTGTTCAGAGAGGTGTACTGTTTTCCTTCCTTGTAAATCTCACATTTGATGATGGACCACTGGTTCTCAATGGGGTTCAGATCAGGTGAACAAGGAGGCCATGTCATTAGTTTTTCTTCTTTTATACCCTTTCTTGCCAGCCACGCTGTGGAGTACTTGGACGCGTGTGATGGAGCATTGTCCTGCATGAAAATCATGTTTTTCTTGAAGGAAGCAGACTTCTTCCTGTACCACTGCTTGAAGAAGGTGTCTTCCAGAAACTGGCAGTAGGACTGGGAGTTGAGCTTGACTCCATCCTCAACCCGAAAAGGCCCCACAAGCTCATCTTTGATGATACCAGCCCAAACCAGTACTCCACCTCCACCTTGCTGGCGTCTGAGTCGGACTGGAGCTCTCTGCCCTTACCAATCCAGCCACGGGCCCATCCATCTGGCCCATCAAGACTCACTCTCATTTCATCAGTCCATAAAACCTTAGAAAAATCAGTCTTGAGATATTTCTTGGCCCAGTCTTGACGTTTCAGCTTGTGTGTATTGTTCAGTGGTGGTCGTCTTTCAGCCTTTCTTACCTTGGCCATGTCTCTGAGTATTGCACACCTTGTGCTTTTGGGCACTCCAGTGATGTTGCAGCTCTGAAATATGGCCAAACTGGTGGCAAGTGGCATCTTGGCAGCTGCACGCTTGACTTTTCTCAGTTCATGGGCAGTTATTTTGCGCCTTGGTTTTTCCACACGCTTCTTGCAACCCTGTTGACTATTTTGAATGAAACGCTTGATTGTTCGATGATCACGCTTCAGAAGCTTTGCAATTTTAAGACTGCTGCATCCCTCTGCAAGATATCTCACTATTTTTGACTTTTCTGAGCCTGTCAAGTCCTTCTTTTGACCCATTTTGCCAAAGGAAAGGAAGTTGCCTGATAATTATGCACACCTGATATAGGGTGTTGATGTCATTAGACCACACCCCTTCTCATTACAGAGATGCACATCACCTAATATGCTTAATTGGTAGTAGGCTTTCGAGCCTATATAGCTTGGAGTAAGACAACATGCATGAAGAGGATGATGTGGACAAAATACTCATTTGCCTAATAATTCTGCACTCCCTGTATTAATATGCAATCCTGTGATGAACAACCAGAGGAACAAAATCCAGAGGAACCAGAAAGTGATTTGAACAATGGAGGTTTTGCTCTAGAAAGTTGTCTGCAGCCTGTTGACATTTCAGAAGAGATTCTCTGTTTCACTGATAACACATATTGTGTGGCTCCTGCAGAAAGAAACAATCCTGTTAGCTCTTCAGAACTCCTCATTTGGAAGCCATGGCATTTCCTGTGCAGTTTCCTACTGGTCAGAATACACTGGATGAAAAAAGACGTCTTAAACTCACACCAAGTGCTTACTTCAAGTCAAGGCTTTTCAACATTGATGCAAGATTTGCTAAAGATACAAATTACCTGTTTTTATCACAGTTTGTCACTGAAATACACTTGGCTAATTCTATCATGACAATACAGCTAAGGAAAGGTAAAACTATGACGAAAGATGGACGCAAAATCACATCAGGGATGTTACAAAGTAAGACAGAAGTAGAGAAGCTGGTAAGAAATAAAGATGCAATCAGATTTATGCAGCCACTCAGAGGAACTCCAGCTTACTGGCAGAAAACTACCAGAGATTTATTCAGTATGCTTCGTCAAATAGCACAACCTCAGTTCTTTGTCACATTCTCTGCTGCTGAGATGAGATGGCCTGAAGTGATTCAAGCAATAAAGAGACAGCAAGGTGAAGGGGTTGATTTTGAAGCGCTGGACTGGTCAGAAAAATGTGAAATTCTAAGATCAAATCCAGTAACCACCATGCGAATGTTTGATAAGCGTGTTGAGGCTTTGTTCAGAGATGTGCTTTTTTCTCCTGCACAGCCCCTTGGTGAAATCATTGATTACTTTTACAGAGTTGAGTTCCAGCACAGAGGTAGTCCGCATATACACATGTTGCTGTGGATTTGAGAAAAGGTAGAAGTAGATGTGGATGATGACCAAACTGTCTGTGACTTTGTGGACATCTCAGCTCAACTCCCTGATCCAGAAAAACAACCTGAACTGCACAAAAAAGTCACTGAACTACAAAAGCACAGCAAAAACCACACAAAGACATGCTTTAAGAGTGTGAACTCTGGTTGTAGATTTGGGTTTCCAAAACCACCAGCCACAAAAACAATGATTGTGAGACAGGATGAGGATTCAGACACTGAAGCTTCAAAAACCAAACTCAGACCTTTGATGAACCTGCTGAAGGAACCTGAAGCTGCTTCCCTCACCATAGAGCAGATTCTGTCACGATGCAACTTGACAATGAATGAGTATGAACAATGCCTCCAAGACATAAACAAGAAAACTGCGCTGATTCTGAAACGTGACCCAAAGGACTGTTGGATCAACAATTACAACCCACACTTGCTTGAAGCCTGGAACTCTAATTTAGATGTCTCGTTAATTTTGAATGCCTATTCATGTGTAGAATACCTCTGTAAATATATAACGAAGAAAGAATCTGGCCTCTCTGAATACCTGAAGACAGTTATTGATAACTCTGGAAACAACACGGTCAATGAATGTGATGAAATAAGAGCTGTGATGCAGGCTTACTCAAAAAAGAGAGAAATCAGTGCACAGGAGTGTGTGACTCGAGTCTGTGGCATAAAAATGAAAAAATGTTCCCGCGGTGTTGTATTTGTACCAACAGATGATAACCCGGTAAAAATGAGTCGCCCGATGAGCTATATGGAAACCACAACACACGACAGTTGTAATATTTGGATGACAAGTTTGAGTGATAAATACAAATGCAGACCTGAGACACCAGAATATGAGGAAATGTCGCTGGCTGATTTTGCTGCCCTGTGCAGGTTGGTGAGTGGTCCAAATGAAGGAAAAGATGTGCTTCCTCTTCTAAACCAGCTTGGATTTGTACAAAGGCGAAAGAATGATAAACCAGCTATAATCAGGTATTACCACTGTTCACAAGAAAAAGATCCTGAGCAATATTATGGACGACTGTTGAGACTTTACCTTCCACACAGATCAGAGCAGGAACTGAAACCACAAAGGTTCCAAATCTATCAGTCCTTCTACAACTCGGGTTTTGTACGACTTCCATGTTCAGACCACAGTGAGTCTGTGAAAAGGATTGTGAAGAGAAATAAAAACAAGTATGAGAAGAACTCTGAGGATATTGAGAGTGCACTGGAAGAGTTTGAACAAAATAGAGATGTTGTGATCGATGAATGGTGCAATCTTGCTCCTGAATCTGAAGTTGTGAGGTTGCAATGTGATGAGAATCTTCCTGAGAGACATTCTGATGATGAAAACGAACAGGAGAATGTTCCTGACTACAGTCGTCAGTTTGATGCTGTAACAGTGATCAGAGCCATCAGAGAACAACCTGCAGTCGATCCAGCTGTGGTACGCGTAATGTATCAGAATCTGAACCAGAAGCAGGCCTGCGTGTTCTATGCTATAAGAGACTGGTGTATTCAGCGCGTTTGTGGTTTGAACCCAGATCCATTTTTCTTCTATATCAACGGTGGTGCAGGAACTGGAAAGTCACATCTGATTAAATGTATTCACTCTGAAGCATCAAAGATCCTGAGCAGACTGCCTGCTAATGCAGAAGAAGCTGACATATCAAATCCAACTGTCTTACTGACGTCATTTACTGGGACAGCAGCTTTTTCTATCAATGGCTCTACGTTACATTCCCTACTGAAACTACCCAGGAGTCTGAATCCACCCATTCAAGGACTTGGTAACCAACTGGATGAAGTCAGATCTGAGCTTATGAATGCTGAAATTATTTTTCAATGGTTTCAAAACCCCTTTTTGCCTATGTGGATGCAAGACTGAAACAAATCAAAGGCACTCAGAGACCTTTTGGTGGAATGTCAGTTTTAGCTGTTGGAGATTTTTACCAGCTGCCACCAGTGCGACAGTCTAAACCTCTCTGCGTTTACGATCCAGAACAGATTGACCTGTAGCAGGAACATTTTCAGATGATCACTCTAACTGAGATCATGCGTCAAAAAGATGATGTGGCCTTTGCAGAGATGCTGAACAGGATTAGAGTCAAAGAAAAGACAGATGAGCTTTCTCAGTGCGACAGAGATGCACCAGACTGCACCAGAAGAATGTCCAATTGAGGTCTTACACATCTATGCCACCAACAAGAATGTGGAATCCCATAACACAGATACACTCAAGAAGCTTCATTCAAACATTATAATCATCACTGCAGACGATTTCCAGAAGGATAAATGTACAGGCAGAATGGCACGAAGAGACAAACGATTTACAGGTGGGCGAAATGATTTACCCGACACCCTGAACATCGCTGAAGGAGCCCGAGTGATGCTGACCAGAAACTTGAACACACTAAACAGTTTGGTCAACGGTGCTTTTGGTATACTGATAAAGGTGGTGAGATCTGAAAATGATGGAGACATAATTAAACTGGGGCTCAGAATGGACAACCGGCAGTCTGTAAGAAGCAACCGCAGTTCTAATGCAGTATCTGATGATCTGGTTTATATTGAGAGAGCAGAGGAGAGTCTGAAGTTTAAAGGAGCGGTACGCAGACAGTTTCCAGTAAAGCTAGCATTCGCCTGCACAATTCACAAAACCCAGGGTCTTACAACACAGACAGCTGTAGTTTCAATGAAGAACATTTTTGAACCTGGTATGGCTTATGTTGCTCTCAGCAGGGTGACGTCTCTCAGTGGACTCTATTTACAGGACTTGGATGAGAAAAAGATTTACGCCAATCCCGAGGTAACTGCAGCGCTCCAAACCATGAGACAAGCGTTGAGGAAATGATGCCTCTTCTTCAGGTCAGAGAAACAGCCAGCAGACCTGACACTCTTACACTGATCCATCACAATACAGAGGGTTTGCCATCTCACATCAGTGACATCAAGAGTCATCATGAAATGTGTTTAGCAGATGTTTTGTGTCTCACAGAGTCTCACCTCCAAGGCTCCTTTGTTGCAGACAGTCTTCATTTGGACAGCTACACCATGTTCAAACGCAACAGACATGTGTCCTACACAAACTTTCCTCACATGGCCAGCAGAAGTGGTGGTGGAGTTGTTGTGTATTTGAGGAATCATTTTCAGGTTCAGGTCAAACAGTATCTGCATAATGTCACTGATCTTGAGTTTTTAGTGTTGAAGGTTCAGGCTCCATTCAGTGCGCTCATTGCGGTTGTGTACAGACCCCCTGACTACAGTTTGACACCATTCATGCAAAACCTGGTAAGTCTTTTAGATTCACTTGAAATAACAGACTGTCACCCAATAATTGTGTGTGGAGATTTTAATGAAAACCAGTTGCAGAGTGGAAGAAAACAGATTCTGGAGCAGTTTCAGTCTAGAGGGTATTCACAGCTGATCACTTCTGCCACGACAGACAAGAACACCCTGCTTGACCTCATTTTTATTTCTCAGCCACAGCAAAGTCTCCATTCAGGTGTCCTGAGAACATATTACAGTTACCACAACCCTGTGTTTTGTGTCCTGTCCTCGAGTCAATCATGAAGTCGTCTGGTGAGTTTTGAAACAATTACTGATCATGTTTGTTACAGAGTTTACTGATTGTAGAGTATGAAAAAGATTTTTCATTGAAAAAATTGTCTTCCCTACTCTGTCTGTCAGAAGACCCTTTCTTATTGCAATGTTATTAATCATTTCACCAAATCATGGCTGAATTTCATGCAGAGCAGGGAACATCTGCCATCTGTTATCATCAGTGTTGGGACTAACGCGTTATTAAGTAACGCGTTACAGTAACGACGTTATTATTGTGGTAACGAGCACGGTAACTAGTTATTATGCCAAAACCAGGAACGCGTTACTCGTTACTGGGATTTAGACAGGCTCGTTACTCGTTACTTCGTGTGGTGGATATCGCGGGGCTTCCACAGATTCAATAACATTAGCAAGTGGTGGAAGCCAGCAGGTGGATGAAGGAAAAGGGAGGCAAGAGGAGAGACCCGAAGCGGCCGCCGGTGTTCCAGATCAACTGGCGTTTAGATCAACTGGCGTTGGTCGAACAGATGTGCGGCAGACTTGCGTTTCAGGAGCTGCTACCGACAAAACAGCAAAAAAAACGCCAAATATGTCATCCGTGACACTTGTGAGGTTATCTCAAACACACTCCGTCAGTCTTGATGCCACTGAACAACAAAATGTTTAAAAATGTCGCGAGTTTACCTGGTGATAGCCTCATGCTCGACACGATCGCGAAAACAGCAAACAATTAACACCACGCCGGTGTTGTTCACAGGACAGCGAGAATAAATGATCGGGAGACTCTTGCCGTCGTTATCGTTCCCCTCACACGTTTTATTTCTCCGGTTTCAGCGTTTTATGCTCAAAACTAAAGCGTGCAGTTTACTTTGTGTGCACTAACATGGACTCGAATCAACCAGCGCCACCTCTGGCCGAGTGCCACAGCCTACAGCCAGATCAACTTGTGACACACATCTGCACCACGTTTGAATTCGTTTCATGCACAATACATGTGTACTTTTCAATTGTGTGTTTGTGCGTCATGCAAATAAACCTTTGAAATGAATGAAATCATACCATATATTTATTATTGGCCTACATTTGTACAAAATGCCAAATTATATACACAAAGTCATAGAAATCACCACTCCAATTGGTCATCATGATTTTAATATTCTCTTTTTCCATAACAATGAAATACGCCTTGGACAAATATGACACATCAATAGTTCATTAGTGTTGTCACATCACATCCTGTAAGCATCTTCTGTCTGTGTCCTTTCTCTGGAAATGAATATTTCCAGCCAATATAGGCAATCCATCAACATGGCTGGAGAGTTGGTTGTTGTATATAGTCTAAGTGGTTTATTATGGGTTACATGAATAAATACAGACAATTGTATTTTCTTGATTACAGTAGATTTTGTAGAATCAAAAGTTTTGGGGATGAATGAGTTTTTGCTTATCATGTTTTACAGGTAAAAAATGTCAAAATTTTTAAACTATCTTTAGGCTACCAGAGATGTCTATAATGATGCATTATGTAGAGAAATTTTTTTTTTACAGCTTACAGAATATGTAAACTGATTTAGAAGTAAATGGAAAGTTACTGCATCCATTTTCTGACTTGGCCTTTATCCGGGTGGGTTTGGGTTTGGGTGGATAAAGGCGAAGTCAGAATTCTCTGAGCAGTTTGAAAAAGCTGCTAATAAACAAAGACATCAGAAAGCAGGGGCTTTAGGTGTAGCCTTAGCGCTAATTAGATTTAGTAACTGACACCCCATACCAGCATTACATAGACACTTGGGGGCTGAGATGGGTGGGTGGGGAGGGTGGGTGGTGTTAAAAGCACTTTATGTTTTGTAGATGTATTTTTTTTTTTCAGACAGGGCACACACAGTCCTGTTTCCTTTGTGGGAAAACCTTCAAACTTCACCATCCTCAGCTGAAACAACAACATCTTAACACCATCTTCGTGAACTGCTGAGCCAAACCTGATCCATCAGTGCTGGACTGCACAGATAACTACACGCCACAAGGAGACTGCTGTTTTATGAACTGCCATACCAGTGTGTCTTTAATGGAGAAGATGACGCACCCATCACCTGACCTCCTGCCTGATCTGGAGACCATCATCATGCTGCCACACTACACACCTCTGAGACCATCAATGATGACTCATACTGAGGAAACTGTATTTCCTGTCAGAGATGCTCAGTGATCCTCAGAGCAGAGAGAGGTATGATTCTTTATCTTTGATTTAAAAAAAAAATGTCAGTGCTTTTAATTCAATTAATTAATTTAAATCCTGTTTATTGCATAAATAATTCCACACTCAAATGATTATACTTGTTGACACTTTTTGAGTTTTAATTCACATTATGGATTACAAATCTATGCTTTTTCTACTCTGTCTCTCTGTGCAGGTACTGCTGTCTTCTGAGTTCTTCAGTGTCCCAACTGAGACATTCAAACCTCATTGCAGAGCTCATGTCTTTCCTCACCATCATGTGAGTGTGAGATTGCTCTGGATTCCAGTTATGTGGCCTGCAGCACCTATAAGGTATTTCAACCTATTTGTAGTTTTTAGGCCTTAACACAAATAAAATGTTCCTTTTTCTGTATTTTTTAGAACAAGCTCGTCCTGTGTGCCTGCATTCCAGCTTCAGACTCTACGCAAGTGGACAGAGTATCAGTGTTTGACCGCTCTTATAGACACCGACTTCTGTCAACTCACTTCTACTGATCAGGCACCTCACTCCAGGAAGACAGAGGGCTGCAAGCCTGTCATCGTTTCCAGTGTGGCTTTGTATTCTTGGGGTGGCATCAGATTTTTTCCCACAAATATTCAAAGGTAACACTTATTTTAAGCTTAGTTATTAAATCAAAAGTCTTCTCTTGTGTTAATTACATTTTATTTGTTGTTGTTTTCTTTTAGATTTATATGCAGTGATTGGATGTGGTGGAGCTTTGTTAACTGTGTGGAAAACATCTGTTTGTGATGATATTTACAATGAGGCTTTAAGGTGACAGTTTCCATGTAATTTCAATTCTTTTACTAAGCAAAAACATGTTTGCAATTAACATATTTTTTCAGTTTTGTCTTTTGGATTTATGGTTAACATTCCTCTGTGACAGCAAATACTAAACTGGTCCAAGTAACCAGCATATCATTGGTCAAAGGCAAAAAGGACCACATGTCACACTAGCAATGAATTTTTGACTGTGTTTGTGTCACCAGATTTAACAAACAATATCAGACATATGAAACTGAACTCTGGATTAATGTGCAGATGTTTTTTTGTGGGTTTTTTTTTATTGTTGAATAATTATTTTGTAGGATAAACCCAATCTATTTACCCAAACAATGTAACTTGTTTGGGTAAATAGTGGATTAATATATCTAAATTTATAAGTATAGCAAGCTGAATTCATACAAACACACAGCTCTAAATCTTGAATTGTAGGATGTACAAAAATGATCATGTGATTATTATGGACATTTAAATAACTATATCTATTGAACCATTACACATATTCTTTATAGAAATTACACAATCTCAAAATGTGAAAAAAGAAAGTGTTTAAGTGAATAAATATTGTGTGTTTGTATGAATCCTGCCTTAGTATGGGGTGTCAGTAACTACATTAATATAGGGTAGGTCTAACAGTGGTTTTCCACATCTGCTCTAATATATATAGATAATGGGTCAGACATGTAAAACCATTTTGAAAAGTTCATAAAGGTCACATCCATTTATATGTGTTCCTCTTTATCATTTTATATCAGGCCACACAGCTGACTTGAGTTTTGATCAGAGTAGAACCATAACATTCATGCTAATGGTTCCACTGTTTACAGTTACTTTATGATGGATTTCACCCTGGTCACAGCACTATGTGAAAAGCTGTTAGAGGGGTAAAGTTAACCCAATTAATACCTCATCATAAGTCACTCTCTAACGCAGGGCAGTGGTTATTTTTCACTGTAATTTATTCCACAACAATGTTCTTTATTTGATCCCCGTTTCTTTAAATATGCGCATCGATTGTTCAGCTGTGTGACTCTCCACACCTGAAATATATCACAATGTGGACTTCATTTCGACAGTATTTTGTAGATTGGTACCATATTTATCATCAAATCAGGAAACTGTAAACTAATTGAAAAAATTAAGCTTCTGAAAATTTTAATGTGGCATTGGAACATGTTGTTTATCCTTGCCAAATGGTATTTACACAAAACTCCAGCAAATCAGAGGATATATTTTTGTCTCTCACTTGCTGTTTATATAGGTGTATATTTTCGCAGTTAATAGCCTATCATGTGTCTGCGCATCTTAGGGCCATAAACATAAACATGGCAAACAAGGATATGTTCACAATTCCAACAGATGCTTCAATTGTTTGTATAGATATTAGATTCATTTGATTTGCATTTTCTATTAATATTTTTCTGTTTGTCCCAAATGGGATTTTTATTTCTGTTTGCCATTATTGTAATCATTGGAAACAACTGAGTAAATATTTTGTATCATATGTTTCTAAAAATATTTGAATGTTCTACTTTTCTACTACTGGTTTTCTACTTTCTAAACTTTCTGCCACTCTTTGGCAATTCAATAACATTATTTTGGGGTGTTTTTATCTCTGACCGCAGCTTCTTGTGGATTTATTACCTAAATGTTGTTTGTGTGTTTTGTTTTGTTTGGTTGGTTTTTTTGTTGTTGCCATTTTTACATTTCACCAGCTGTGTAAACTCTGCAATTTTACCTTGGTTTTGTTCCACATCAGTTTATCTGCTGGCTGGTTTTCTTCCTTTTCTAATGTTTCTGGTAATTTTTCACAGTTAAACAAGTAACTTTGAGGTTACTTCAGCGTTTTCAGCTGTTTTGCTTAATTATTACATTTCTGCAAAATTATAGCAGTTCTGGTAAGTTGTACTATTTCTGCCAAGTTATTAATTTTCTACTAAATTATAGTATTTCTGCAAGGTTACACTACTACTGCTAAGTTATGTTATTCTAAATTATTACATTTCTGCTAAGTTGTAGCTTCTGGTAAACTACAATATTTCTGCTGAATTGTTATATTTCTCCTAAGTTATTGCATTTCTTCTAAGTTATTACATTTTTGTTAACTTGATGTTGTTCTGCAAAGTTATTAAAATTTCAACAACTTTTTAAACACTGACTTTGATTTCTTCAGCTTCTTCAGCTATTTTCAACTATTTTCAGCAGGTAGCTTCAGCTTTACAGCATCCACACAGCATTTTCGCAGGAAATGCAAATTTTTCTAGTTACATATAAGATCAGGTCCCACTACCCAGCGGTGTACAGTAAAATGGCAATAATCTGGCTATGGATGATTCATAATTAAGACATTCACATTTGAAATGTAGAAAACATTAAGGATTATATAATCTATTTTATAATAATAACATAATTATATTATTATATAAAATACTTTTAATTTTAGAAGAAACAGGCCGTTTATATTTCTACATCCCCAATTCATGGTTATTACAAATAATAATCATTGTGCATCTTGATGATTGGTTTAATCAGGTATTATTATGAAATTTAAGCCCTGATTCATCTACACTGGACATAAAGAGTCTGTCATTAAAAAAACAAACAAAAACTTATATAGAGATGAAACTTTATTTTAGAAGAGAAGTGCTTACAAATATTCATATATTAAAGTAAGGTGGACTGGACAGACTGATTGGCTGTCAGATGTGTGGTTGCCACTTAAGGCTCAAAACTTTGGTACATTCTAGCCAGACAGACAAGTGAGAAAACTGACATAACTGTTTTCAGTACGAGAAGTATCTGAAGTGAAGTGAGTTTGTACATGAAATTTTACTCAGCTTCCTGCCGAAATGTATCTTTAGTCTCTAAAAATATAAAGAAGGAAAACAGTAGGTCCAAGACAAAATCAATTTCAAATACTTAAAGCAGCAGGAGTGGTTCCAATGTTCTAAATAAATAACTGTGCACTAAATAATTTACACTGTTGAATGCCATCTAACACAGATAAACCTCTCTGCACAGTAGCAGTCTGTATGTTGTTACTTCAGGCACACAACCAGTGGTGTAAACCCAGTGGGACACTCATTTCAGCAAGAAAAGAAAATAGATGAAGAATTAA
Source organism: Oreochromis aureus (assembly GCF_013358895.1). NCBI lineage: Eukaryota > Metazoa > Chordata > Actinopteri > Cichliformes > Cichlidae > Oreochromis > Oreochromis aureus. The sequence continues at coordinate 3,574,631 of NC_052963.1, read as the reverse complement.
GCATGTTTACACAACACTCATATTACAAGAAAATAAGTCAGAACTAAAGGGACACCTAAAGGGACACCTAAAGGGACACCAAACTAAAGGGACAGTCAAAAGTGATGAGAATTTAGACAAATTCAAAGTAAGTAAAGTAAGTAATTAGAGAACTTGTGTCAACATTCATGATAGTACATCAAAATTACTCATACCATATCAGAAATATTTAGTTTCATTAAGGGCAGCTTTTTCATGCACTGCTTTTAGGTTCCTTTTTAGTCTTGAATTTTCTGTGCATGAAATAATAATATAAACCAAAGTCCAGGACTAAAGATTAGACTTTTTTTTTTCTGGAAGTGGTAGTGCAGTGCATCCTTAAATTTATATTGCATCCTAAGTGACGATCTGAATATACAAAAGAGAATGAACTAACTAAATCCTTCATATTGGATTTTATGGGTAATGTTCATGCTTCTACCATTACAGAGCTTTTACTGCTGAATGACTGAATAAGGTCCAGGTGCTTAATTGGCCCGTCTGACATCTAAGTCTTTCATCAGTTGAAAACATTTGATACATGATGAAGTGAAAAACACAACAAAGAAGACTTAAGTAGCTAGAATCCTATATCAGACAAGGAGATCACATTCCTTTTCCAAAGACTCACTAAATAGCGATAAACATGACATGATCCTGTCTTAATTTTTATGAGATGTGTTTCTGCCATTAAATTCAAATTGACATTTTTTTCCTCAAAATTTTCTGTCTTAATTTATATTTTACATAGCATCCTAATGTTTTGAAGACTGGGGTTGTAAAAGTAAAATGATAAATTGATGATCATATATTGCTTGTCAATACAGTAACTCAAGTTTTGACCAAATATGTTTTTGCCAACTGATCCAGATCTGGCAGAGATATCACAATCTACACTGTAAAGCTAGCTAGTTAGTTTAGATCACACATGTCACTCCTGCATCATTAGAAAATGAGTTAAACAACAAGATAACTGCAATACCAAAAATTTCTGGCTACACTCCAGAATTAGCTGTGGACAAAGTCCACTGAAAAAACAAAACCAAAATTTCCTTAGGTCTACCTCAGGTTTTTTAATAAATAAATCCACAACCTACCTACACACAGTGAAGTTACTACATCACAATAACATGCTGTATTACAAGTGCATTGTAGAGACTCATAGTTTTGGATGGTCCTTATAGTCCTCCAAGATCCATCCAAACTAAGTTAAAGAAGTAGAATCAGGTCAACATTCGCAGGGAAGGCAGTGGCTGCAGGTTCTTTAATTGGTCTAACCATTTTAACCTCCTTTATTAACCCCCCCACCCCAAATAAAAAAACTCAGGCGCCCTTGACCTCTGATTGGTCAGATCTTGGCAGTTCCAGTCAGTCCTAAAGCGAGTGCAGGTCTTCATTTGTCATGTTACATAGGTGAAAGCAAGTTATTAAGTAGGTGTGAAATACATGCAGGTGCAACAAAAAAGGTTTACCTTTGTACACAAAACATTTCAAAAGGTCAGATCCTGTAACAAAACATTCTATTATAAATTTAAATGAGGAATTGGACTTCAAAATCTGACTATTAAACTTCACTATCAGCAGCAGTCTTCCAGGGGCAGACGCAGGGTAAACTGGGATATGGGGGAGATGAGAATCTCATTCCAGTCCAAAGGTGCTGGTCTCTTCCACAGCAGTCAGCAGCTTCTCATACAGCACTGAGAAAGATGGGTACGGTGGTAGGTCCAGCCGGTTGAAGCAGGTGTGAGCTCTGGAGAACAGACAAGAGACAGTGTTGTTCATCAGAAAATGCTTGAACAAAAGCCGCAGTGTGTATTCTGGATGTATTAAAGCACAGGTCACTGACAGGATACATAGAGAAGATCAAATCTAAGAAAAATCAGCTTATATTTATCATAATTCCTACAGTGTATGACTGAAATAAGTGCCTGGAAATTCAGAGAACTTTAATATTTAATATCATAAATACAAAATAACTAGGATTACCCCAGCAAACTAAATGTGGGGCAAAAAGTTTGACTGTGTGAGAATATTACCATTTCTTCTTTTTGGATTAACATTTACAGACGTGACAGACAGCCAAAAACACATGTCAAAGTTAAGAAACTCAACTGAAAAGATGAGAGAAAAAAATTAAAAAACATATTGTTGCACCTGTATATGTAATCATATCATGTTTCTGTGAAGACTGAGTATCTTTCAAGTTCTTTTCTAGTATAGCACATATATACATAAACATACATTTTTGATTAGAACCAGAAATCCTATCATTATTGTATCTTATCAAAATTACCCCTACATGGAGAAAGAAGGAGAGCACCTCTGATTAAAAAAAATATTACATTTTGACCATTGCATGTATATTTTATACAATCTCTATCCTATCTATCCTAACGATCTTCAATAGTTGGACATGTGATATGAAAAATCTTAAAATGCTCTTCCCAATTACTCCTTTCCATGTTTCTGAATTTGAGGTGTAGCAGCATGTCTTATACATATTTGTCATGAAACGCTGTGTGGCAGGCAGGAGTAGGACCCAAAATGCAGGCGCTCAGACTCAAGGTGTAAACTCAAAGTCACAGCTTTATTGGCTGGCAGGGAAAAAGGCATACAAACTAAACTAAACTGGGAAATATAAACTTACACTTGACGGAGAGGCACACGAGGAAACACACAGCTTGAGGGACGACGCGACACTGACTCAGAGAAACACAGGGTTTAAATACACTGGGAAGTAACGAGGGGAATGAGACACAGAAGGAGAGCACAGCTGGGAGAAATCAGGACTGACGAGACAAGGGAGCAAAGCAGGACACATTTACATAAGACACGGACCTTCAAAGTAAAACAGGAAGTATGACACAGAGACATGAACTTGGCACAGTGGAGACAGCAACTAAGAAACACAGAGACATAAACCATAAGACAGAGGACTCTAAGAACCGAAAGACACAGAGGGAAACTCAACATGCAGACAGACTACACAGAACAGAGGGGACACAGAAACACGAAGGGCAACGGATCGAAACTAGAAACGATACAACTCACAAGCACAATACTACAAAAATCATAAAGAATTAAACATGCTGGGTCAGGGGACCCAGGACCCTGACAGTACCCCCCCCTTAAGGGCTGGCACCAGACAGCCCAAACAGAAAACAAAACCAAACAGAAAACAACCCAGGGCGGGCGGCGGGGGTCCAGGACGGAGGGCACGGAACAGAAAACAAAAGCAGGGCACAGGAAACACCGGAGCCCAAGCAAGCAGTCCAAACACAGGTCAGTTCAGGGGGCCAGCCGCGTGGAAGACGGCGGCGGCAGAACGGGTCCGGAGGCCGGCCGCGTGGAAGGCAGCGGCGGCGGCAGAACGGGTCCGGAGGCCGGCCGCGTGGAAGGCAGCGGCGGCGGCAGAACGGGTCCGGAGGCCGGCCGCGTGGAAGGCAGCGGCGGCGGCAGAACGGGTCCGGAGGCCGGCCGCGTGGAAGGCAGCGGCGGCGGCAGAACGGGTCCGGAGGCCGGCCGCGTGGAAGGCAGCGGCGGCTCTCAAGCGTTGGGCGTACTGGTCGAGGCTTGGTGGGCGTAGGACTAGACGAGGCAGGACCAGACGGTGGCGTGGCAGCCACAGGACCAGGCGACGTTGAAGCCGAAGCAGAGGCCGGACCAGGCGTGGGCGGCGAAGCCGAAGCAGAGGCTGGACCAGGCGAAGATGAGGCCGAGGCAGAGGCTGGACCAGGCGAAGATGAGGCTGAAGGCTCGAAGGCTGGACCAGATGAGAATGGCGCTGCAGGCGACGGCGAGGAAGCCGGAGACGGTGGCGCTGCAGGCGCCGGCGTGGGTGATGCAGCTGATAAGGAGGCTGCTGTAGGCGACGCTGAGGCCCGAGCTGGACCAGGCGACGCTGAAGACTCGGAGGCTGCAGCTGGCGAGGATGGAGACGGAGCGGAGGCTGGACCAGGCGAGGTGGAGGCTGAGGCAAGCTGGACCAGGCGGCTGATGACGCTGAAGAGGCTGCAGCTGGTGTGGTAGCCGGAGGCGGCGGTGCTGCAGGCCGGAGCGGCCCCTCGGACCCTCCAGCGGAGACGGGTTGCTGAACGGGCCCCTCGGACCCTCCAGCGGAGACATGAGACGAAGGCCGGAGCGGTCCCTCGGACCCTCCAGCGGAGACGGGTTGCTGAACGGGCCCCTCGGACCCTCCAGCGGAGAAGGCAGGTGGCGGCGTGGGAGCCGTGGAGTGCTGGATGAACTCATCTGAGCTTCCAGCAAGTGTTGCTGTAGAGCCAGAGGGTATAGGGACCCCTGGCTGAATGTGTAGAGGACCAGGTGAGCTAATGTGTCGCTGACTAGGGGACTGAGCGGCTACAGGGACCTGGGCTAATGGTTCAGGTGGGAGCTTGGCTGCTAACGGTGGTGAAGTAGGTGACTGCACTGGGGAAGGCTGAACTGCAGGAGACTGCACTGGGGAAGGCTGAACTGCAGGAGACTGCACTGGGGAAGGCTGAACTGCAGGAGACTGCACTGGGGAAGGCTGAACTGCAGGAGACTGCACTGGGGAAGGCTGAACTGCAGGAGACTGCACTGGGAAGGCTGAACTGCAGGAGACTGCACTGGGGAAGGCTGAACTGCAGGAGACTGCACTGGGAAGGCTGAACTGCAGGAGACTGCACTGGGAAGGCTGAACTGCAGGAGACTGCACTGGGAAGGCTGAACTGCAGGAGACTGCACTGGGAAGGCTGAACTGCAGGAGACTGCACTGGGGAAGGCTGAACTGCAGGAGACTGCACTGGGGAAGGCTGAACTGCAGGAGACTGCACTGGGAAGGCTGAACTGCAGGAGACTGCACTGGGAAGGCTGAACTGCAGGAGACTGCACTGGGGAGGCTGAACTGCAGGAGACTGCACTGGGAAGGCTGAACTGCAGGAGACTGCACTGGGAAGGCTGAACTGCAGGAGACTGCTGAACTGCAGGAGACTGCACTGGGGAAGGCTGAACTGCAGGAGACTGCACTGGGGAAGGCTGAACTGCAGGAGACTGCACTGGGGAAGGCTGAACTGCAGGAGACTGCACTGGGGAAGGCTGAACTGCAGGAGACTGCACTGGGGAAGGCTGAACTGCAGGAGACTGCACTGGGAAGGCTGAACTGCAGGAGACTGCACTGGGAAGGCTGAACTGCAGGAGACTGCACTGGGAAGGCTGAACTGCAGGAGACTGCACTGGGGAAGGCTGAACTGCAGGAGACTGCACTGGGAAGGCTGAACTGCAGGAGACTGCACTGGGAAGGCTGAACTGCAGGAGACTGCACTGGGAAGGCTGAACTGCAGGAGACTGCACTGGGAAGGCTGAACTGCAGGAGACTGCACTGGGAAGGCTGAACTGCAGGAGACTGCACTGGGAAGGCTGAACTGCAGGAGACTGCACTGGGAAGGCTGAACTGCAGGAGACTGCACTGGGAAGGCTGAACTGCAGGAGACTGCACTGGGGAAGGCTGAACTGCAGGAGACTGCACTGGGAAGGCTGAACTGCAGGAGACTGCACTGGGAAGGCTGAACTGCAGGAGACTGCACTGGGGAAGGCTGAACTGCAGGAGACTGCACTGGGAAGGCTGAACTGCAGGAGACTGCACTGGGGAAGGCTGAACTGCAGGAGACTGCACTGGGGAAGGCTGAACTGCAGGAGACTGCACTGGGGAAGGCTGAACTGCAGGAGACTGCACTGGGGAAGGCTGAACTGCAGGAGACTGCACTGGGAAGGCTGAACTGCAGGAGACTGCACTGGGAAGGCTGAACTGCAGGAGACTGCACTGGGAAGGCTGAACTGCAGGAGACTGCACTGGGGAAGGCTGAACTGCAGGAGACTGCACTGGGGAGGCTGAACTGCAGGAGACTGCACTGGGAAGGCTGAACTGCAGGAGACTGCACTGGGAAGGCTGAACTGCAGGAGACTGCACTGGGAAGGCTGAACTGCAGGAGACTGCACTGGGGAAGGCTGAACTGCAGGAGACTGCACTGGGAAGGCTGAACTGCAGGAGACTGCACTGCACTGAAGGCTGAACTGCAGGAGACTGCACTGGGAAGGCTGAACTGCAGGAGACTGCACTGGGAAGGCTGAACTGCAGGAGACTGCACTGGGGAAGGCTGAACTGCAGGAGACTGCACTGGGGAAGGCTGAACTGCAGGAGACTGCACTGGGGAAGGCTGAACTGCAGGAGACTGCACTGGGGAAGGCTGAACTGCAGGAGACTGCACTGGGGAAGGCTGAACTGCAGGAGACTGCACTGGGGACTGCAGTGATGGTTGTGGTGGAGGTGTAACGGGTGGAGAAGTGGCGGAATCGGCTGCGGGCTGGGAGGCTAATGGCTCAGCTACACAGTGCCTTAATGGCAGGGCAATAGGTTGAATGATTGACTGAGTAGCAGCCTGAATGGCTGAGTGTAGTAATGGTTGAGGTGGAAGAGAAACAGGTGGTAGTGTGGATAATGGCGCTAAGGGCAGCTGAGTGGCAGACCGAACTGATGACTGAAGCGATGGTAGGGGTGAAAATGGAGCTTCTGGAGGCTGGGCAGCTAAGTGAGCTTCTGGAGGCTGGGCAGCTAAGTGAGCTTCTGGAGGCTGGGCAGCTAAGTGAGCTTCTGGAGGCTGGGCAGCTAAGTGAGCTTCTGGAGGCTGGGCAGCTAAGTGAGCTTCAGGAGGCTGGGCAGCTAAGTGAGCTTCAGGAGGCTGGGCTAAGGGCAATGTAGGAGGCCGGAGTGATAGCTGAGGTGAGAATGTAGCCAGCAGGGACACAGGAGACGGAGCTTCTGGCTGGGCAGCTTTTGGAAAAACAGTCTCAGAATTAATAATCTCTGACTTAACATCCTCTGAGCTAGCAGACACGGAGTTAGTTAGTCCAGGCTCAAACGGAACAGAATTACCACAGTTCTTTGCAAGTTTATGGCTAGGGGGAGCATGAGGAGAACAGTCGTTTAGGTTACCCAAATGGGAAGTTTTGGTCTCAGAAAAAACAGTCTTTTTCTTCATAACATAAGCAGACCTTGGGCCTTCAGACCCAATAGACCGTACGGTTTCACTTACACTCGCCACGGGCGTTTGCAATGGTGAGGTCCTGGGTTCTGGCGGTGGCACTTTTCGCTGCCTGTGCTGCCGCCGCTTCCCCTGGAAATGGGAGCGGAGATAGTGGCGGTTGTCGGTAACGGCGGAGAGGTCGAATCCGACTCCTCCTCTGACCACATCGCTGCGAGGAAAGAGGCAGGTGAGCGGTGGGCAGAGCTGGACGTGGAGAGTGAAGAATTCAGCCGTGGCGTGGAAACCCCCTTCCGCTCTAATGGCCGCTGCTGCGTTGCAGAGAGCTCCATCTGATGCAGCAGCGGTGGTGGCTCCTGCACTGAATACCGGGTGCGGGCGAAAATGCCTAACTCTCGGGCTTGCAGTACCTCCCGGCCTCGCGTATCATGTTCAGTGAGTCCATAAATCCTCTGAGTTGACCAAAGTGGGGGTTCCTCTCGAGGATGGCTTCAATGGCTTTGATTCCCACTGTCATGGCCCGAACATCATCGGTGTGGGAAATCCGGTCCACCAGACCTTGGATGCGGGCAAAATCAACTTCCCGGGCAGAGCCTGCTGAGTCCATGTTTGGTCGCGTCGTTCTGTCATGAAACGCTGTGTGGCAGGCAGGAGGAGTAGGACCCAAAATGCAGGCGCTCAGACTCAAGGTGTAAACTCAAAGTCACAGCTTTATTGGCTGGCAGGGAAAAGGCATACAAACTAAACTAAACTGGGAAATATAAACTTACACTTGACGGAGAGGCACACGAGGAAACACACAGCTTGAGGGACGACGCGACACTGACTCAGAGAAACACAGGGTTTAAATACACTGGGAAGTAACGAGGGGAATGAGACACAGAAGGAGAGCACAGCTGGGAGAAATCAGGACTGACGAGACAAGGGAGCAAAGCAGGACACATTTACATAAGACACGGACCTTCAAAGTAAAACAGGAAGTATGACACAGAGACATGAACTTGGCACAGTGGAGACAGCAACTAAGAAACACAGAGACATAAACCATAAGACAGAGGACTCTAAGAACCGAAAGACACAGAGGGAAACTCAACATGCAGACAGACTACACAGAACAGAGGGGACACAGAAACACGAAGGGCAACGGATCGAAACTAGAAACGATACAACTCACAAGCACAATACTACAAAAATCATAAAGAATTAAACATGCTGGGTCAGGGGACCCAGGACCCTGACAATATTAAGCCAGTTATTTTTTGTTTATTTTATATTTGCATCTTTCTCCCATCTCACTTAATGTACAAGGTAGATAAAAGTAGATCAACGTTTTTTCCCTCTTGCAGAGACTGCAGAGACTCGAAATAAGTTACCCCTTTGTGTTGCCTTCATATGAGTTCACAAAAATAGTGATCAGGCCAGATTCTTTCCCTTTTGTAATTGTGTCTTTTTTGAAGATGTCTAAAAAAGTCCTCTTTTTCTAAATTATAATTATTAGAATGTTTTTGTTTTTGTTTCCAGGCCTTCTTCAGATGATATATAATGCGATATGAAGTGATTCCATTCTCTACCTATTTTTTTAATCTGCCATCTAATTCTGCTGGAAGGAATTCTGACAAGAGTGCAGTCAGGGTGCCTTGTAATAATTTTCTAGGCAATGCAGAGCTGTGCCTCTCTTCTCTTTGGTTAACTGCAGAGGTGGGAAGTAATGAAGTACAAATCTTAAGTAGAATTTTCAGGTATTTGTAGTTTACTTGAGTAGTTTTCTTTTTGCCTACATTGCATGCCAATTGGCTAGAATGTAGGCTTAATTTGCATGTAGGCAATCCTTGCTTATTGTCCTTTTGTAAAAAAAACCCCAAAAAAACATGGAAGTTAGGCACTGTACTTAAATTTACTTACAGTGTAATTATATCATTGTTTCCTGCAAAAACCTGACTTATTACCAGTACGTATACACCTTTCTGGATTGAATTGTCATTATTATAATTATTTTTTGCACATATTTTGACTAGCTAATAGTCAATTTCAGGCTTTCATCTTTAATAGTTTTGAGATATTTATATGCAAACAATTTTTTTCAAAGTGCAAACAAACAAACAAACAAACAAACAAAAAGAACACAACCATAACATTTTTATGCAAATCTGAGATGGTTGGCATTTACCTGGGTAGGGAGGTGACTTTACCCCACTTCTCCACACAGAACCTACGGGGTCCATTGCTGCCTCGCAGAGAAGCAAAACCCTCATATGGAATACTGGATGTCCCAGTCACAAACTGAGGATATAAGGTGAGAGATAACAAGTAGAAAAAAGACATGCAGATAAGAATACCAAGAAAGAACTGCATTGTTACATGTTTGTTTGTTGTTGTTGTTGTTTTTAATAAAAAGCCTCTTTGACTAAAAAAAAAAAAGCCTACCTGTAGGAGCCGCAATCTCTGCTCATTATTGAATCTCTCCACCGCTGCCCAGAACCACCGGATCACAATGTGGTTATCATGGTAACCTAAACACAACATTTCATGTTTTGTCAAAATGTCATGGTAGTAGGACTATAATGAAAGCCAAATAACCAAAGCTCAAGTCTGAGTGAATCAAGAGATGAGCTTTTTGAAACCTTGTTCTTAGTAAAAATCGCCAAAGTTGTTAAAGTTTTTTTTAAATCCTTTTTTAAGTGATGTATTTATTTTTTCATTTTAAACCACAATGACAATAAATAAATAAATCAGAAAACCACCACAAAAACAAAACACAGCAAAACACAACAAAAAACACAACAAAAAATGTCTTGATGCATGCTGAATCATCCAGGTAAGTGGATCTCAGAAAGTTGATTCTTTTCATCTGGACGTTTTGACGTTTTTAGTCGGAGAAAAGTTTCGTCACTCATCCAAGTGACTTCTTCACTCTCAGCTGAAGGCAGCAGTTGTTGTTGAGGTGCATTCTCTCTAAACACTGTGTCTCTGTGGCTTTCAAACCCCAAAAAAGGCTGTGCCAAAACCTGGTCCACGCGAAGGATCCGGTCCCATGGCACAACTAGAGTAATATAGTGTACACTGTTAAGTCGAATGATTTATACATTGGGGAAACCAAACAACCTCTCGACAGCCCAGGACTCTGCAGTCTATTCACACCTACAGGCCAGTGGCCACTCTTTTAAGGATGAGGATGTACACATCCTGGGCAGGGAGAAATGCAGTTTGAGTGGGGAATCAAGGAGGCCATTTAAATGAAAATGAAAAGACCATCTCTGAATCGATGAGGGGGGCTAAGGGTACATCTTTCACCATCTTACAATGGCGTCTTTGCAGCCATTCCTCAATTATCTGTGAATAGTTCTCATGGCGATTGATCCATGGTCTTTGATCATCAATGGTCAATATAATTTACAGTTTTTTCAATATGTGGCTTTACAGCTGAAGGTCTTATCCAAAGTTGTGTTTCTTAATGTTTAAAGGTCTCCCAAATACAGACTTTTTAAATGATCTCAGTGAACTGTTGTCTGTGATCTGTGTTGATTTTGACTGTGTAATTATTGTTGGTGATTTTAATATCCATGTGGACAACCCTCAGGACAAAGGGACTGAAGACCTGAGGGATACTCTGGACAACTTTGGGCTGACTCAGCATGTAACAGAGACCACACATAATAGAGGACACACTCTTGACCTACTCATCTCCAAGGGCCTGAGCATTTCAAAGGTTACTGTGTCTGATCATTACTGTGTTTTCTTTGAAAGTAAAATTTCAGCGCACACAAATATGTCAACAGCAGTGATCACAAAACGGTGTATAACTGAAAACAGTAGTGAATTCTTTAACCAGGTCTTCCCATTAACACCTGGCCTGTCCAGAGGTTCAGTCAATGAGCTCGTCAATAGCTTCAATGCTAAAATGTTAAATGATATGGACACTATTTCCCCCATTAAGGTGAAGGTTATCTCTGGAAGGAAGAAGTCTCCATGGAGAAACTCCTCACTGGTGAAAAATAAAAAAAGAGAGTGTTGGAAAGCTGAGCGCAGATGGAGAAAAACAAACCTTCAGGTTCATTATGACATCTATAAAGAGAAACTTCACAATTATAATTTACAACTGAGGAGTGCAAGGAGGGAGGTCCTGCTTCTCTGACATCATCACCAAAAGCAGTCATAATGCTCGGGTCTTATTGGCTACAGTTGACAGGCTAACAAACCCTTCTGTGTCAGTGGCAGCTGAACTTCATTCGACCATGGCCTGCAATGACTTTGCCAAATTCTTCACAGACGAAATCCAAAAGATTAGACAAGCAATTGGTACATCAACAGCAGATTCAGGATATTTACTGTGTCCACCGAAAAACAGTTTAAACACCATAAAACAGTTTCACCCTATTAACAGCAAAGACCTGGAGGACATCTTAGGTCAACTGAACTCCTCCTCTTGCTGTTTAGATGTCCTGCCAACAGGTTTTTTCAAAAAAGGTCTCAAAGACTTTGGAGTCAGGCCTGTTACAGATCATCAACCTTTCTTTAATGTCAGGTGTGTTTCCAGAACCACTAAAAACTGCTGAAATTAAACCTCTACTGAAAAAGGACAATCTTGACAAGACACAAATGAACAACTACAGGCCGATCTCAAATCTCCCATTTTTAAGTAAGATCATTGAAAAAGCAGCTTCTCAACAGCTCAATTACTTCTTAACACAGAACAACTGCTTTGATGCCTTCCAGTCAGGTTTTAGACAGAACCACAGCACTGAGACTGCTCTGGCCAAAGTGTTTAATGACATATGTCTGAATACAGACAGTGGAAAAATGTCAGTCTTAGTTTTACTGGATCTCAGTGCAGCATTTGATACAGTTGACCACAACATATTACTCAAACGACTGGAGAACTGGGCAGGTCTTTCAGGAACTGTACTAAACTGGTCCAAAACATACTTAGAAAACAGGAAATACTTTGTATCAATAGGTAACTTCACATCTGAGCAGACAAGTATCACATGTGGAGTTCCCCAAGGTTCCATTTTGGGAACTCTTCTGTAAAACATCTACATGCTCCCACTGGCACAGATTATAAAGAACAACAAAATAAACTATCACAGCTATGCAGATGACACACAGATATATATCACAATGCCACCAGGAGACCGAGGCCCTGTACAGGCTCTTGGTAAATGCATTGAGGAAATTAATGACTGGTTGTGCCACTATTTTCTCCAGCTAAACAAAAACAAAACTGAAGTAATAGTCTTTGGTGCCAAAGAAAAACGATTACAGGTCACCAGAGAACTTCAATCTATACACCTAAAAACCACCAACCAGGCAACAAATTTGGGTGTAGTGATGGATGCAGACCTAAACTTAGAAAAACACATTAAGGCAATAACAAAGTCAGCCTACCATCACCTCAAGAATATTTCAAGGATAAAAGATCTGATGTCGCAACAGGACCTGGAAAAACTAGTCCATGCATTCATCTTTAGTAGGCTTGATTACTATAACAGCATCTTTACTGGTCTTCTTAAAAAATCAGTCAGACAACTACAGCTCATTCAGAACTCTGCTGCTCGAGTCCTCACTAAGACCAAATAAGTGGACCACATCAGTCCAGCTCTGAGGTCTTTACACTGGCTGCCTGTCCGTCAGAGGATAGACTTTAAAGTTCTGATGCTGGTCTATAAAGCTCTGTATGGTTTAGGACCAAAATACATCAGTGACCTCCTGACCCAGTATGTACCTTCCAGATCCCTCAGGTCATCTGGATCCAGTTTTTTATCAGTTCCCAGTGTCAGAACCAGACATGGAGAAGCTCCATTCAGCTTTTATGCTTCATATATCTGGAACAAACTCCTAGAAAGCCTCAGATCAGCTGAAACACTCAGTTTATTTAAATCCAGGTTGAAGACTCACCTGTTCTCAGCTGCATTTGAATAAAGCACCAAATCCGCCTGTTTTACTTTTAAGCTTAAATTCTAACACTTACATTTTAACTACTGATTTTATCTACTGTTCCTTTCTTTTTTCATTTTAAATCATGCTTTTTATTTGTTTTTATTTTTTAATGTCTCTGTAAAGCACTTTGAATCCCTGTGTTGTTGAATTGTGCTATATAAATAAACTTGCCTTGCCTCGCCTTATAAATGATTAATAAACCGACCTCAAATCGCATTGTTTACCGGTGTTGCTAGTTTCAGTCATTATACAAATGTACTTTTTTTTAAAGCTGGGAAAACCTACAGTAAGCTGAGACTGAAGAAGTCCCTTAGATGAGTCTCTTTCAATACCATTAAACCAAATATACTCAAAGACAAGCTCACAGAGATGGGAGTAGATTCTTTGCTGTCTCACAGACTACTTGGCAAAAGCCACAGTTTGTCAGGTTGGGGAACTGTGTTTCTGGGACATTAATAGCAGCACAGGGGACTGTCCTGGCTCCATTCCTTTGTATAAAGCAGAATTCAAATACAACTCTGAGCCACATTCAGAAATACTCGGATGTGACTGCCATTGTTTGGTTCTCTCTGCTTCTTGGTTTTCTATCTTAAGTAATCCTGCAGTTTAGTATTCTAGTATTTTGTGTACTTTAATTAGGCAAACATTATGTAGGAATTTTGTATATTGCCAGATTTTTTAAACTATATTATAATTTTATAGTTAGCAGGTTACTATACCATTAATACTGTTAACAGGATGATATGAGTTTAGGAAGAGGATTATCATGAAAAGACCAATCGATTACTAGATCAATAATCTGAAAGATTGCAGTACATAAAGGATATGACTTCCAATTCATTGGTTTGTTGTACACTGGTGTATTTAACATTTGTCAGCTATCAAAGTTTTGTGCTCGTGATACCTATTACCTTCAGTTATTACTAAATGTGTTTGCATTCTTTGTATCTTTAAATATGTTTTCTCATCATTATTAGCGTGATGCTGATTAAGCATCCACAGTATTGTTCTTCTACTTTTCATCTTCCGTACGTTTTTCGCCGTCTATCTCCTTCAATACCGTTCAACTTAGAAAAACCATTCAACCACCATTAGATTCCTCTTCTTTTGGACGTGTGCTTGCATTTTTCTCATTTTTAACTTTTATATTTTTTAAATTATTCAACTATTCAACAGAAATTTACCATTTATTTCAATGGGAGATCTTCAAATTCTCATTCAACTTACTCCTCTTTCAAATCTACTTCCACATACGTTGACCTAGAACCACCATTCAAACTTTAAAATGAAGCCAAGACATTGAACTATTCAGCTTGTATTTATCTTTTCAATATCTTTTATATTTTTTCTTCAGCTCAGCGTTTAGTCTACAGCCATCATTTTAGCCTCAAAATGTAGCCATTGTTGACCTCTTTCATCCAATGTCATTATCACTGTAATAGATGTTATGGTTCTTTCATAAATGTCAACAATGCACAGCCTCCTCCCTCAAACTGTTCCACAGAGTCCAATGTTAATATGGCTCCCAAAATTTGTCTGAAAATCAGAAGTACAGGCTGTCTTTACACTGTCACTACGTCCATATAATAAACTCCTCAGGCATCAAAACTGAGAATTCTGTAGACTGGACATTGCTGTCGCTCACGGTGAAAGAATTTTGTCAATACAACTTGTAGTTTTCTCTTGGGAAGCATTTGTTTCAGGGTCACTTTTCTGTTTATTTAGCAGCAGCAGACAGGCGCATGTCTGTATGTGTGTGGTGCCACTGGCTGGAGTCGCTATAGCAACCAGGCTCACACCTGCCTGCTTAATGAGCTCTGTCTGTCACTCTGCCAAGATTCATCTTAAAAACTTCTCTTTAAACTGCTGCTGTGTGCACAGTGTTTGCTCTACAGCCATCATTTTACCCTCAAAACGTAACCATCGTTCTTCTCTTTCCAACAGTGTCTTTCAAAGCTCAGAGATGTAAACTTCTTGAATTGTGTTAATCCAAGTAGAAGGATAACCTTCTAACCAACCCATAGAAATACATTGTATTTTTAGTCAGGAGTTTGTCTCAACAGCAGGAATGACCCCACTTTTTAAATCACTCCTGTGACCACATTTCTGATAGCAGGAACATAAAAGAAACACTGTTGTGCAGAACAATTCCTCAGGATCCTTAGGTTCAAAGGATGTTTTGATTTGATTGGAGTTAGGGTCCTTGATTTAGATGCAGTTTTTCAGTAAGTGCAGTGAGGCAGATTTGACAGGGTTTTGCCACAGTGTAATAGTATGTCTGTAGTTACTGCAGGCCATCTGATCAGAGCATTCTGGTTGGCCCGTTAAATTCAAGCTTATTGTTAATTTGTGGATTTGTCTTCTGCACACAGGTGGTTCAGATCTGGGCAGTTGGATTCAGATGATGACTTTTAGAATCATCTTTTCTGACTGAATGACTAAAAATTACAGCATTTACCTGTCTGTAGTGAAATCTCCCAAATTTCAGTCATTCGGTGATCAAAAGAATTTGAACTTTTAATATTCATTCAGATGTTTTCTGACTCTAAATTTCTTTTGTCATTACTCAGCTTTTTCTAATTTAATTTTTAAACATGTTCAGCTACTTTTCAACTTCTTCTGTGTGAACATCAGCTTTCAAAAGTTCTGCACTTTTGTTTTCAGGTGAAAAATTCTGTATTTTTCAGCTGATTCAACATTTTTAACTTAACATTCAGCTATCAGCATTCACACTGCAGTTTCTTTAGAAAATGCATTTTCTAGTTACCTCTTGTTTCTAGCTTCTTATTGGTTGTTACATGAATTTAATGCTAGTATTTCTCAAACATAAAACTGCGACTGTAATAAAGAACTAATAGCAAGTAATAGCTTCTTTTTCCCCTGGGTCACAGGTTGGCAATTTGCATAACTCTATTAACACACATACTATATGTATTCATTTATCCTCCCCCAATTAAATCTGTGATCCACCTGTCTGTCCCCCAGCTGATCTTCTTCTCCTGTTGACGGCTCTTTTGATGTTGAAGTTTGCTGACAATTAATTGTTAATTGTAAAAATAACACTTTATCTTAAACTTTATCTAAAGGTTTAAAACAAATTTATCCTGGATAACAAACATTCATTCTTAACTTCCTCCACACCTCCTCTGTACTCAGTGTTGTTCCTCCAGTCTGTTAAGTCAATTTCCGCAGTGCCTGCAATTACCAGCTCCAGTTCCCTGGCATCAAACACAGATACCAACCTGGCATCCACCACCTGCAAAAACATTCAAAATATAAAACAGTGAGCTTCTTTTTTCACACTGTACATTTAGGGGCACTAGAGATAAATTGGGTGATGCATAAAATGTGAAATATATATAAAAACTCTGTCACACTAAGCCATACCTCATAGAAGCCTCTGACCAAGCTTTCAGTCTGGTGTACCACTCCTCTCTCTATCCTCCACTTTACCATGCGCTCAATGTATTCCTTCTTGTTCTTCTCTGAGACAGGAATGTTGGCTCCACCGGGCTTCAGCTCCCTTTCTGTTATCTATGACAAAACAAAATTATTTGATGGATATCATGGATTGTTTCCTTTCTAAATCATGAACGATTAACGAGATTCAAGCTAGAGTGTCTCTCCTCCTTCTCTGCACCACTGTATGAAATACATTTTGGAACCATACACATACACACGCACTTGTATGTATAGTTTTAGGCCTCTCATTTACATTATATACATAGATGTTCACCACAAAACCTTTGAATCAAAACCTTTGTTCAAACTGAAGGAGAATCACTTTTCGTTCTTATTTGCAAGAGCATATATTGGCAGTACATTCTGTATTAAATACTATCTTCACATATATCCAACAACATTTCTCTAAATGTTTTGATGATGAAAGTAAATCTAGTATCTTTTTTTTTTCAATTATCCTACATTATATTCACTTACAGAGGTGAACAGCATGCTACCTAACTGGACAGTGCTGTGCAACACCCACATTACCAAACTTGGTGTTGCAAGAAACCAAACTGGCAATTTCTTCTGGACAGCATGTGATGTTGTCTGGTGTTGCAGATTGCCTACCCTTGGTTGGCCAAGTTTGTTTATTTGTTGGTCAGAATTGTTTAGGCCCCATATTTTTGGACCCATGAAGACCTCTGGTGAATAAAGTTAACAAAAACTCAAAGTAAATGAAATGTCAGTAAAATAATGAAAAAGGATTGATAAAACTGGCAAATCACTCAGTAACCTTCATCCACTGGAGAGACTGGTGAAACTCCTTACACTGCCAAGGCATCTGGGATGTTGGCTTGGTATAAGGCCAGGATTATACCCAAGTTGTGTATTTTAATTTGGTTAATGGACTGCCGCTTTTCTACTCTACCTGAGCACTCAAAGCTCTCAATACAACTTGCCTCAGTCACCAACTCACACAAGCACTATGCTTTCTCTAAGTCACATTGAACTATCTAACATTCACACATAATTGGCTAAGTATCGTATTTGGCATGTCGGGTGAAGCAGCCAGGGAACCACCAACCATCTGATTAGTAGATGGCCTGCTCTACCTCCAGAGCAACAGCCACCCCCATTTGTTGAAAGCATAGTTGGTGTACATACACACACACATGCGCGCACACACCTACACACACTGACCTGTCCAAAAACTTCTTCATTGACAGTGAAGGAGAGGTCCAGCATATCGTCTATGTCGTTGTCCTTCATCCACTGAAGAGACTGGTGAAACTCTTCATCCAAATACTCCAAATCACTCAGGTCACAGGAACTACAAGTTGGGAAAGGCGGATAATGTGTGGGTCTATGTCGGCTGTCTTAGACCCACATACAGATTAACTTATCCTCACACTGGCTCTTTTCACAGTTAAAATCTGTTTAAAAAATGTACATATATATATTTCAGCAAACTGTGTATACATTAGTCACTTTGTTAAGTATGTATTTCTAGTACTGAGTTGGACCCCTGTTGCCTTCAGAACTGCCATAATTCTTAATGTCAGACATTCAACAAGACGCTAGAAACATTCCTCACAGATTTTGACAGGAGTGGCACCTGGTGTAGTGCATCTGTGCCAAGCTCCTCTGCCCGCTTTGGTTGGTTATTTTCACATTCCTATCAGCTTCAAGTGGTCTGGCCATTGTCCTTTGACCTCTGGCATCAACACATGTTCAGAGAACTGTCACTCACAGGATATTATATATTTTTCATACTATTCTCTGTAAATCCTAGAGATCCCAGTTTTTGATAGCAGACCAGCCCGTGTGACACTAAAAACAATGACACTTCAAAGTAACTTGTCTGTGAAGGTTCTCAGTCATCCAGGTCATCGTAGTCAAAGGAGTTTGCAAAGAAAAGCGTCTGGACTTCTTTAAGTTGCTTGAAGACGTTTCACCTCTCATCCGAGAAGCTTCTTCAGTTCTAAGGTCTTGTCCAGACTCAGCAGTCCATCTGCATCTTAAGGATAAAGGTCACTCTTTCGAGGATGCCAATGTTCACATTTTGGACAGAGGACAGATGGTTTGAAAGAGGAGTGAAAGAGGCCATCTATGTCCACTGTGAGCGACCATCTTTGAACAGAGGCGGTGGTTTACGACACCAACTGTCTGCCATCTATAATCCAGTTTTGAGTTCCTCCCAGACGCCTTAACGCCCACTCACATCCTGGGCCATCTGACCTCAGGAATTCACATGACAAGGTGGGGCCAGGTTTCACAATGAGCTCACCCGAAACCCTGGCTGATTAGGTCCCGCTCCCGCTTTCACACCTTGGCGCATGTGATTAGAGGATCACCAGGGGGTCCTTTGTCCCTCTTTGGGGGGATACTCCCACTGGGTTTAACACTAGAATTACTGAGCCTTTTTTCCCTGGTGCAAGTCCCTACTACTAGATTTACTGGCCTGCATGAGATTTGCGTAAATTCCCCCGACCTTAACACCTCTTGGCACCCCGCTGAGATTTTCACAGGTCGTCAGCTCCATTGTTCTCCTGCTTTTGTTGTGCAAACACACCTCCCCCCAACCCCTAACCATGAGAGATTCAAGTTTTTCCTTCCTGCAAGGCTGCTTTCCTTCCTTACCTGCCTGCATGCCTGTCCATAAACATATATACACAGAGTTGTACATATATTTATATATTTATATAGCCACACCTTATATAATATGCATAAAGTCTAGTTATACACACAGACACATCTATATCATATATACACACACACACACACACATATATATATATATATATATATATATATATATATATATATATATATATATATATACATACATACATACATACATACATACATACATACATATATATATATATATATATATATATATATATATATATATATATATATATATATATGTGTGTGTGTGTGTGTGTATATATGATATAGATAGATGTCTGTGTGTATAACTATGTATGTGTGTGTATAACTATGTATGTATATATATATATATATATATATATATATATATATATAATATGTATATATATATATATATATAAATGTTTGTATAGTGCACTTTCTATACCGTGCTCTGTCCACTTTTTTGCAATGACAATGCAGATTTTCCACTTGTGGGACAAATAAATGCAGATTTGCTGTGTGTGTGTGTGTGTGTGTGTGCGCAACATTGGCATTTGTTTACTCAGATCCAAGGCAGGCCAAACCTCTGTGTTACAACCTACATACAAAAGACAGACATTCACAATATATGGGTACACAAGTCTGTTTTATTTCAAAGCGTTTCAAACTTTACAGGGTTTGCAGACCCAGTGTCCATCATCCCTGCATTTGGCACAGGTGAATTTCTTACATGTTGCACAGGTAAATCTGCTGCGATTCCTGTTGCAGCTCTCTTGCACCTGGCACTGTGTTGTCTTTACAGTCCCTGGCACAGCAGCTGCAGCAGCCTGCCTCTGTGCTAAGATTTCCTTGTGCTGCATGAATCGGCAACGAAGTTGCTGAGCTAGAAGACGCAGAAACAATCTTCTTTTGCCTGTCCACCCTGTACATGCCTTGTACAAAATGTAGGCATTCACTGGCGCCAGGTCCAGCATATTGTAGAAAACCGCTACTGGCCACCTGCGTGTTGCTGATCTTACAGAATACATCCGTGCCATTTGGTCCAACACGTCTACACCACACTGTAAAAGCACTGAAGTGGAGAATACCTCTCGCTTTGCAGTATCTTTTGCAAGTTGAGGAAGTTCACGCGGACTTTATTCACCGTGCCCAGTAATGTTGTTTTTTGCGCTGCAGCAGTCTGTGCGACAGTGACAGTGAAGTAAAGAAATTGTCCGTTGTGACATTTCTCCCATCATCCAAAACGGCTCCATCAGTTTCATGACCATGTTCTCTGCCAGCCTCTCTCCCTTCTGACGACTGGGGTCCTTTCCCAAGTAAGGAGATGCACTGCAGACATATTTGGTGTCCAAATCCGTGGCCATCCAGAACTTGATCCCAAATTTGTCTGGCTTGGTTGCAATATACTGGGTGAATGGACAACGAACCTTGGTAGGGAACAGCTGTTCATCTATGGTCATGTGTTCCCCTGGAGTGAAACTCTTAGCACAGTTCTCGTTGAAGCGTGTCCAGATGTCGGAGATCGCTGCAAATTTGTCTGTTTTCACCCGTTCTGCCCGTGTGTCCCTGTCATCAAATCGAAGGTGTTGCATAATTGAAATGAATCTATCTCGGGGCATTGTCTCTTTGATTTGTGGCACCAGAAAACTTTCTGACCAGCAATCCACAATGGCACCAACAGGACACATGATTGCTCTTACAAACAGGATTGAAATGAATGCCATAAGTTCATGAACTTAAACCATAAAGTCTAGTTATACACACAGACACATCTATATCATATATATATATATATATATATATATATATATATATATATATATATATATATATATATGTGTGTGTGTGTGTGTATATATATATATATATATACACACACACACGTAGATAGATAGATATGTGTGTGTGTGTGTGTGTGTGTGTGTATACATACACCAATATTTTTGAATACACGTGTCCATATTTATGTTTCCAGATTGTTTGTATAGTGCACTTTCTATACTGTGCTCTGTCCACTTTTTGCAATGACAATGCAGATTTTCCACTTGTGGGACAAATAAATGCAGATTTGCTGTGTGTGTGTGTGTGTGTGTGTGTGTGTGTGTGTGTGTGTGTGTGTGTGTGTGTGTGTGTTGTGCAACATTGGCATTTGTTTACTTAGATCCAAGGCAGGCCAAACCTCTGTGTTACAACCTACATACAAAGACAGACATTCACAATATATGGGTACATAAGTCTGTTTTATTTCAAAGTCTTTCAAACTTTGAAACGAACCTTGGTAGGGAACAGCTGTTCCTACCAAGCATTTCTTGCAGCTGGCAACAACGGTCGTGCATTCAGTATAGTTGTGACTTCCGCAAAAAAATGTGGTCAAAATCTCATGAGTAAGTTGAAGCATTTCTATCAGGCATTTCTGAAAGTTGTAACACAGAGGTTTGGCCTGCCTTGGATCTGAGCAACTCTGAGTGAGCAAATGCAAATGTGCCAGGCCTCAAGGACAATGGGTGGTTTGCACAACAAAAGCTGTAGGAGAAACAAGCTGACGACCTGTGAAAATCTCAGCAGGGGTGCTTAACACCTCGGGACTTGCACCAGAAAATAAAAAAGCCAGTAATTCTAGGGGGTATTGGGTTTAGGGAAGTTACGCAAATTTGCGCAGGATAGTAAATCTAGTGTTAAATCTGGGACTCTCGGCCATTTGACCTTAGAACTGAAGAAGCTTCTCGGATGAGAGGTGAAACGTCTTCAAGCAACTTAAAGAAGTCCAGACGCTTTTCTTTGCAAACTCCTTTGACTTCAAAGTAACTTAAATCACCTCTCTTGTCCATTCTGATGGTTGTTGTGACCATGTCTACAAGCATTAAGTTGCTGTCATATTATTGGCTCAATAGGTACGCTGGACTTTACAGCTGCCAGAAGGCTGCTGTGGCAGGGTGTGGTTTGGGGTTCAGCTGCATGGGAAGGGTGGTGGAGCAGCAGGCTCAAGGGACAGCGTCAGGGCAGAAACAGCTGATTCTGATTGGACTGATTGTTTTTTCCTCTCCTTATTTTAGTATCTGCTGGGGCCTGGAGAGTACAGATCGGCCCAAGGCTGAAGAAATGCCAAGAGGGCTGGAGTTGGGTTGGGCTGGGTTAGTGTGCGCTGTAAACACACACTGACCCAAAACACACTTCTATAGCAGCTATAGTTATAGCTGCAGTATGTTGGCCCACAAAATATTATACCCTGGATTAACAATGTGATATCACTCAAGACGAGCAAAAACATAGAATATATGTGTTAACGAGCAGTTGCTCAGGCGTACCCAGCAAAATGGCAGGTGGGTGTATACATACAGACATTTCATGTGCATTTGAGTATTGTGTGTCAACATACATCCGAAGTAGGCCTTTATAGAAGGGTCTGGTGAAGAAGGCATCCAGCAGGTACTGATGGATCAGAGCCATTCCCAAAATGCGACCACTGAATCGGAACCTGGGGCATACACAAACACAAAAGTTAAATATTGCGTGTGTGTGTTAGTGTGTGTGTGTGTTAGTGTGTGTGTGTGTGTGTGTGTGTGTGTGTGTGTGTTTGGGCGGGGCTTCAAATGGACTTTTACCACTCATGGTGATTGTCAACGAAGGCAGACATGGGACTGATCTGAACGGTGTAAGTGTCATTGGCAGAGTACTCAAACAGACCATAATAAGGGTTAAACAGTTCTCTGGAAACCAAGAAGAAAAATTCTCTTGAGGGCCCACTGTAGTCCAACCTGAAACACACACATTTAGACTTTAGATTTCCTTTTTTTCTTCTTTTCCCTTCCTTGCCCCTCCCAGATACTCACCCCTCCTCCCCGACAAAGCTAACATAAAGCTTGCTCCGCTGTAGGTCTTTCCGGGAGTAACACATAATTTGGTTGAAGGCATCTTCCAGGAGTTGGTCACGACGAATGATCAGTCTAAGATAGACAAACAAGAAGTGCAGACAGACAACTCCCAACATACAAAGAGTACTGTATTTTTCGGAACATAAGGCGCACTGGATTATAAGGCGCATTAAGTGAAACAAAAATCAGATAAGTCAAACTTTAATCAATTCATTTTTTTTTTGCTTGCTCCATTTTCGTACCATTGATTCATTAATGTTGAATTCTCTCACAGTTGCTCTATTCCCCTGTTGTTTTAGTATATTAATGACTAACCTCGTATTCAGTGTTGGGAAGGTTACTTTTAAAATGTATTCCATTACAGAATACTGAATACATGCCCCAAAATGTATTCTGTAACGTATTCCGTTACATTACTCAATGAGAGTAACGTATTCTGAATACTTTGGATTACTTAATATATTATCATGCTGTTTACAACTACGTGAATGTACTATTGCTGTGATTTATTACTGTTACTGA
This sequence comes from Oreochromis aureus, assembly GCF_013358895.1. Classification (NCBI taxonomy): domain Eukaryota; kingdom Metazoa; phylum Chordata; class Actinopteri; order Cichliformes; family Cichlidae; genus Oreochromis; species Oreochromis aureus. Next base: position 3,551,161 of record NC_052963.1, on the reverse strand, counting down.
AGGTCCGCGGCTCCGAACAGTAGTAAAGGGACCTCTGGCTAATACAGTGGGTTCCGTGTCGGGCTGGTAGCCGAAAACTAGCTTTACTTTGTTGTCTGGGTCAACTTTGCTTGCCAGAGACAGAGAGAGGCGTTGAAAGGCTGCTCCAACGGAACTTATTTTTTCCGGAGGAAAACACGAACACAGTGTACAGTTGAGTCTTAATAGCTTACTTACAGCTGGGCTCGTCAGGCACTCTTCTTGGCTGCAGTGGTTATTATTATATTTACATGCATCCAGCTCCCGTTTTTGCTCCGTGACAGCTCGGACTTTTCCTTTCTCTCCCTCCCTCGCTCACAGACACATAACATGTATGGTAGTCCATTCTCCCTGCAGCACGGACTACACTGCCCATGAGGCTACATTCTTTAGGGCCATGCCTGTAGCATTCTGCCTTTTAGCTTAGCACAACAACAACAACAAAAAAGCACTCTCTCACCCAGGAAACACGCAGAGAGAGAGAGCGCGTCACCCTGTAACCATGCTAATCTGCTCAGGACGATATTATGACAAGTTGTGTCAAATGCCGCACTAAGATCCAGAAGGATGAGAATGGTTAAAAGACCAGAATCAGCTGCCATCAGAAGGTCATTAGTAATCCTTAACAAGGCAATTTCTGTACTATGATTGTGGGGGAAACCAGATTGAAATTGTTCGTAGAGATTATGGTCATTGAGGTATGAGTGAAGCTGGGAGGCAATAACTTTCTCAAGGATCTTTGAAATAAAAGGGAGGTTTGATATAGGGCGGAGGTTATCAAAATTATTGGGATCTGCACCAGACTTTTTGAGAATTGGAGTGACAGAAGCAGTTTTCAGGGATGGAGGAATAACTCCAGTGTTAAGTGAGTTATGCTAACATAGCTGTGTCGCTAGCGATCACATAGCACATCATTATATACCAGCTAGCCCAACTTCAGTAACCCTACAAACATCACTGCTGTTTAGTTTTATTTCTTCATTTATGTTGGAAGTGATAGCAGAGCTGTACGTTTTAATTTTTTCAGAAATCTCTCAGTCAGAACATGGTACATCATGTTTAGGTGGAAACTAACGAGCTAACTTCCTGCTAACTTCTAACTCTGTTAATTGTAATAAATTCTTGTAATTGTTACACTTGGTAAAGCAGCAACACTGATCATTTTATTAAAGATGAAATAATTTAGACAGTTTTTGATACGGTAAAATACAGTAAATAAAAAATGATCAGAAAGGATGCCTTCTACAGTCAAAGCTGCTGACTTACTTTAGCTTCCCTGGTCCTTGTCCATAGCCCTTAGTTTCCAGTTTCCTGTAGAAGTTCCGCAGTTTTGCCTCAAAGTCTCTCTTGTAGGGTGCTGGTGCTCTGGCATTAGCTCTCTGAGTGCCTACGTGTACACTTAAATGTTTACTTTGATGGGTCATGTCAACAAGCTGACAGATAAAGCAGAAATGTTCTTCAATTATATATTCAGAATTCTACCAAGCAAGAACACGTATTAATTTCGTCAAATGCTCAACAACAGTGGTGCAGCTGTCATACCAGTGTGTTTATTTCCAAGTGATGTAACTTGGGTTGCAGGTGCAGCTTCTGCACTTTATAGACAATAAACTGTTTACTAATCACAGATTTAACTGATCAACCTGCTCTAACATGACTAGCTGTGTTCTGATTTTACCAATGGTTGTCAAAAACATTAAGTCTTTATTGTTGGTGTGAAAAGTCTACTTTTGTTGTTCTTGTTTAAACATGACTGTAAATTTCCACTGTTCAATGCACAGATGATATGTAAGGACAGTTCAACACCATAGCAAGTAAGAAAGGATGGAACGGCTTGGATAACAACCATTGTACAAATTTCAGCTTTTCATTTTAGCTCAGAGCTAAATTTCTTTCTGTTGAACTGGAGTTCTGAGTTCAGTTCAAGGTCAATATTTCCTAGTTGGCCAATCCAGATATTCTACGTGAATCAGCTGTACAGCAATGTGAAGTGCACTTAACGAAAATAGCAAAGTACTCTGCAGGGCTCAAACACAGTAAAAGTAGGTTCCATATGAATTTGTGAGAGAGGGTTTGGGGATAATATTTTTTGCATGTGTTGTTGTTTTTTTTTTTTTACAATGCTGTGACTTTTCTGTTGATCTTTTACCAGGTGAATTCTGTGGGGAAGAGACAGGTGACCCCCGAGGTGACTGGCAGTAGCTGGGGTGAAGTAAGGCATGAGGAGGCACATAGGACATCACTTCTTCTTCAAAGAGACTGCAGATGGAAGGGTGGAGTGAGGATGAAGGGACATAAAAAAAGAAAGCAATTCACTAAATGCAATTACTTCAGTAAAGCAGTGAGAAAATGAAAAAAAAGAGGTAATAACAAGAAGGGGATACACAACTAGTCCAGTTAGAAAAAGGAAAGCCAAGAAAAAAACAAAATAAGAATGGAATAAGACAGAGGAGGTAAAGCAGAAATATGTCACCTTAGCAACATGACAAGGTCAGCAGCTCCTGACAGCCTGGCCAATCCTGACACTCCATCTGTGCGGATCAGCTGCACTTTCTCCCTGTTGTCACAGCAACATTACAATGGCAATGCTATTCATTAATGTATCCCATGCATGTATTTCACTTTTACTTTGGCTACTTAAGGGGCGACAATAGCTCTGGACTGGAGCAGACAAGATCCCAGTCTGCTCCAGTCTCTGTACTAACCCCATGCTCTCCAATGCAACCACTGGAGTATGAATGTGTGTGTTAGACAGAAAGCACTCAGAAAATAGTCCTGCATGAGGCTAGTGTAAAGCGCTTTGAGTGCTCAGAGAGAGTAGAGTAAGCGCTACATAAGAACCAGTCCATATTGTTTGTGTGTTGTGACTGCTTCTTGCAGACAAAAGCAGTTTCTGCAACAAAATCTTTCTACTGGAAAGTCTTGGTTTGCAGTTGCAGTATGGTCTCCAGAAAATTGCAATTTTTATTTTCAAGTGTTTGCAAAGACAGATTTATCATAGTCAGGACATTTTGCATTGATCTTTTCACATTTACAGGCATATTTGAAGGTTATGATCAGATTTTAGGGCTAGTGTTTTCAGCTTGTATCAATTTATAGTTTAAATATTAATTTAACAATAATCTTTAATATTAATTTCTAATATGTTTTTATAAATGTTTCATCATTTTATTATTGATTTTTTATGTCGCTTTTCATTTTTTGACACTTGCTGTTTGTGCATTTCTTTTGTCTGTGTGTCTTTGATTATTATGTTGTAAAATTTCAAAAATTAATGAAAAACAATGTTGCAATGCAATTAGCAGTAGCACAATGAACTTTGCTTCTTTCTTTAATGATTTTCTCTTCTGACAACTAAGTTTTCTTGCAATAATTAAATGTTTCTAAATATGATACCACTGTTAAATAGGAATAAGGCACAGCAATATTTTTCATCTTGTCTAAGGTCTCTGATATATGAAGTTGATTCTTGTATGCAATTTTTTCCTGCAATATTAGTTTGTTTCCTGCAAGCTGAATTGTGTTCCTCATCAAAGCTATTTAAAACATGTTTAAGTTCTAACTGAGCTCTTCCTAATGAGCCACATTCTACATGTCTTCATAAAGTTCAGCTCAAAAGTAATATTTAAGTAAAAATCTGTCAAGATCACCACCCCTTTTAGGAAGTGAATCTCTATATCTTGAAACAGAAAACAAATTATGCCCAATTGGACTGAAATCCAAGATCTACCAACTTGGATTTTTCATTTTTATTCTTTTTGTCATTTGAGATCCATGGAACAATTATAAGGCCTATGTGGAGGGAGAGGGAGTTTTTTTCTGAAAACTCTTGCTCGACTTAAAACCATGGGAACAGAAGACAGGTCTGAGGGTTAAGGCGGTGGAGATGTGGATCAGAGGGAATGGATAGTGAAGAAGATTTCAAATAATGTTTGTGTACCAGACATTTAATCTAGAAAAGCTATTTTTCCTCCCATATTTGTGCGGCAGTAAAGCTATGCATCAATGACACATAGTGGTGTTGTAAGTTTGTGGAGTCCTGGCATGAGAAATGCCTTTTGAATATATTTCAAGCATGAAAAATAGCACTCTTAAACTTTTACAACCTGGGGTTCGTGCTTGAAAATGACATGCCCAAAATTAATTGATTATTTCTCTGCAATTACAAACTCTGTGTAACCATCTTGGTATCAAACTAAAGCCAACACTTGCAAGACTTAAGGGGCCATTAGGTGTAAGTATCACAGCAGATGCCATTGTATCAAAGTAACTGAGAACAAAGAAAAAATCTAGTCACCAGATTAAGGAAAGCATTATATAAACGTTAAGTTATGCATTTCTGTATGTATGTACCTGAGTGCATGGTTCCGGTTAAAGTCAGGCTGCCTCTCCTGCAAAATCTCAAAGATGTTTGGTTGTCGTAGAAATGCCACAATCTTCTCATTGTAAGCTAGAAAAAAGTGAACAGAAAATTTTTGTCAAATGTATTCATCTCTTCATCTCAGATTCTTGTGTGTGCGTGCGTGTGCGCGTGCTTGTGCATGCACTAACCCACTGGTATTAAGTCTTGGCATGGCCCTCTGTTGGCAGATGTGAAGGTGCTGGAAGGTCGTGGAAGAACAGGTGGGCTAACATGACGAGGGTCCTCAGCCATCTATAAAAACAGGATGTCAATAAACATGCTGCCCTTCTTGTTTGACAAGACAGGTTTACATGATATGTAAGTGGAGGAAGAAAACATGTAACTGCGTATTCCTGTTATGATTAGAGGACCAATTTAAGTAGCTGTTTTAAAACAACTGTACTTTCTGTTGTCCACGATCATTACGTGTCCCTTACCAGTCGCCGAGTGGTAACCTCTCCAGCACTGTGGCTGCGCTGGCGAGTCAGGTGTTGGCGGTGAGCGAGGAGGCTCAGCGGCCGAGAGCTTTGGAGAGGCAGCCGAGGGTCAATGAACGTAGTGGCACGGCAGTTATGGTCTACAAAGAAAGGCTAGATGGGTGTGCACACAGACACACATACAAGCTGTCAAGTGTTAATCATTTTTTAATTTGATTACAATTTTTAAAAAGTAAGAAATACTTGACAGAATAAGTGTAGAACAGTTATATACTATTTTTGAGGATCTGAATACAGTCTGAATACAGTTAAACTGTATTCAGATCCTCAAAAATTCATGAAATGTAGACATTGGGGCACCGATTGATTACAGTGTCAGCCCTACCTTGCCGGTGTGGTCGTGCTTCATCTCCCAACCCCTGGGCAGCTCCAGCTGTTTGTTAGCAAACATGTTGAGGAAGGCCACCAGGTCCCTGTTGTGCTGATAGCGCTCAAAGTGATGAGCATCCCGACGAACCTTACTGATCATATGTTTCAGACATGTGTTGGTGGTGAACATGTGGTAGCCACTCTAGAGCCATGAAAGAGATTCCAGTAGACAGGAAGGAGATTTAGCACAGAGAAAACACATCAAGAAAAGAGTAAGTTTTAAGTGCCTTGTATGGCCTTGTGTTATACTATGTAGTCACTATCATATGCACACATTTCAGGGGGAAAGCAAAGCGCATTGCTGTTGTGCTTACTACTCACAACCATTACACAATATAGGTGCTGTTTTGTATAAGCTGAAGTTTATTCGGGCACTCTATTATTTGTAACCGTCCCATGGATTTGGGTCTTTTGCATGTTACGAAAATATACAGTATAAAGCAGCAGTGGCTCAATAGTGTAAGTAAGGGACTATATCATTGCAGTTACTACAGTATGTGTGAGGCTTTTCTAATGCTGTTAATAACCGAGTAAATACCTTCAATATGCACCATCAAGTATTTCAAAAGATTACAATTTATTCTATCTATCATATACATACAACATTAAATATTTTGTCCATTTTATTTGTATGGCAGTATCAGTCAGTCTGTCAGTAAGTCTCAAGTTTGGTCAAATTAAATATGAGACTTTCAGACATCTTTTTCCAACTAAGAAGGCTTGAGGCCATGTTGCCCTCAGGACTACCTATTTTTTTCATATGGTTTAGAAATACCTAGGAGGCAGCAAGAGAGAAGGAACTCAAGAATGTGAAGTTGAGAGTACAGACTTTAAATGACTGGTAAAGGGAGAGAGCTTGCTGATATATGATGGAAAGAAAGAAGGTCAATATATTTTGTGTGCAAGAGACAATATATCTTGGAAGAATGCAAGGCAAGCAGCATTAGAGGTGGATTCAAGAGGGTCTAATGCTAGAGGCTTCGCATGATGAACTGTTTCTTTTTCACACACTATGTGTTTATACACTGCATTTAATCATTAGTTATTATTAACCTCCGATTCTCTTCCACAGAATGTCTTTGTCCTTTCTTCCCTCACTCCCAACTGGTTGCAACAGATGTCCAGCCCCTCCCTGACACTAGTTCTGCCGCAGGTTTCTTCCTATTAAAAGGGAGTTTCTTTCTCACTCTCACCAAAACACTTCCTCAAAGGGGATCATATGATATTTGAGTTATCTATGTTTTCTTTGTATTATTGTAGGTTCTTTGCCTTACAATATAAAAATATATAAATGAAATTGAATTGAATTGAACAAATATAAGCAAACTCACAAACTCTTTGTGTGTAGTTTATTGCATATTGCATCTGCTAGGAACAGCTGCTGTATTTCACAGGGAGAAAAAAGAATGCAAGTTAACTTCACTTAGAAATTACGATGTATGAAGACAGGATAGGAGAGGATGAAGAGGTAAGGAGTGCTCAGTGGCATTTGATAAACTGCAAATTTAAGGCTTACATGTAATGTCATCATTTTAATTAGCTATTCGTTCTGTATATGTTGCTTTGATAAATTATGTATTTTCATATAGTAAAATGTTCTGCAAAACAAACTAAGGTATTGTAACTTTGTGTTAATCAAATGATGATGAAAATACTCTGTAGTTCTGTTAAGAAGAATAAACAGGTTACATTGTCGTATTATGGTGAGTTTGAAGTTCTGTGTTGAACCGGTTTACAGTGGTTGAGGCGTTCATGGCCAGTGTCAGATCAAGTTTTGCAGATATTAGTTTGTATTAAGTTGGTGATACTTACTCCCTAAATTCAGTATTCATACTACCTGTACACTGTCCAGTATTCAATTCAATTCAATTCAATTTTATTTATATAGCGCCAAATCACAACAAAAGTCGCCTCAAGGCGCTTTATATTGTACAGTAGATAGCACAATAATAAATACAGAGAAAAACCCAACAATCATATGACCCCCTATGAGCAAGCACTTTGGCGACAGTGGGAAGGAAAACTCCCTTTAACAGGAAGAAACCTCCGGCAGAACCAGGCTCAGGGAGGGGCGGGGCCATCTGCTGCGACCGGTTGGGGTGAAAGAAGGAAAACAGGATAAAGACATGCTGTGGAAGAGAGACAGAGATTAATAACAGATATGATTCGATGCAGAGAGGTCTATTAACACATAGTGAGTGAGAAAGGTGACTGGAAAGGAAAAACTCAATGCATCATGGGAATCCCGGCAGCCTCGTCTATTGCAGCATAACTAAGGGAGGATTCAGGGTCACCTGGTCCAGCCCTAACTATATGCTTTAGCAAAAAGGAAAGTTTTAAGCCTAATCTTGAAAGTAGAGATAGTGTCTGTCTCCCGAATCCAAACTGGAAGCTGGTTCCACAGAAGAGGGGCCTGAAAACTGAAGGCTCTGCCTCCCATTCTACTTTTAAATACTCTAGGGACAGCAAGTAGGCCTGCAGAGCGAGAGCGAAGTGCTCTAATAGGGTGATATGGTACTACAAGGTCATTAAGATAAGATGGGGCCTGATTATTTAAGACCTTGTATGTGAGGAGCAGGATTTTGAATTCAATTCTGGATTTAACAGGAAGCCAATGAAGGGAAGCCAAAACAGGAGAAATCTGCTCTCTCTTTCTAGTCCCTGTCAGGACTCTTGCTGCAGCATTTTGGATTAGCTGAAGGCTTTTCAGCAGGTTTTTAGGACATCCTGATAATAATGAATTACAGTAGTCCAGCCTGGAAGTAATAAATGCATGAACTAGTTTTTCAGCGTCATTCTGAGACAGGATATTTCTAACTTTAGAGATGTTGCGCAAATGGAAGAAAGCAGTCTTGCATATTTGTTTAATATGTGCGTTGAAGGACATGTCCTGGTCAAAAATGACTCCAAGGTTCCTCACAGCATTACTGGAGGCCAAGGTAATGCCATCCAGAGTAAGAATCTGCTTAGATACCATATTTCTAAGATTTTCAGGGCCGAGTACAATAACCTCAGTTTGATCTGAATTAAGAAGCAGAAAGTTAGCGGCCATCCAGGTCTTTATGTCTTTAAGACATTCCTGCAGTTTAACTAATTGGTGTGTGTTACCTGGCTTCATGGACAGATAGAGCTGGGTGTCATCTGCATAGCAGTGAAAATTTATTCTATGTCTTCTAATGATGCTGCCTAAGGGAAGCATGTATAATGTAAATAGAATTGGTCCTAGCACTGAACCCTGTGGAACACCATAATTGACCTTAGTGGGTGAAGAGGACTCTCCATTTACATGTACAAATTGGAGTCTATTAGATCGATATGATACAAACCACTGCAGCACAGTACCTGTAATACCTACAGCATGTTCTAATCGCTCTAATAGGATATTATGATCAACAGTATCAAACGCAGCACTGAGGTCTAGCAGGACAAGCACAGAGATGAGTCCACTGTCAGAGGCCATAAGAAGATCATTTGTAACCTTCACTAAAGCTGTTTCTGTGCTGTGATGAGCTCTGAAACCTGACTGAAACTCTTCAAATAAGCCATTCCTCTGCAGATGATCTGTTAGCTGTTTGACAACTACTCTTTCAAGGATTTTTGATATGAAAGGAAGGTTGGAGATTGGCCTATAATTAGCTAAGACAGCTGGGTCTAGAGATGCTTTTTAAGTAAAGGTTTAACTACAGCCACCTTGAAGGCCTGTGGTACATAGCCGATTATTAGTGATAGGTTGATCATATTTAAGATTGAAGAATTAATTAATGGCAGGACTTCTTTGAGCAGTTTTGTAGGAATGGGGTCTAAAAGACACGTTGATGGCTTGGGGGGAAGTAATTATTGAAGTTAACTCAGAAAGATCAATTGGAGAAAAAGAGTCTAACTTAACATCAATGGTACTAAAAGTAGCTGTAGATAATATTACATCTGTGGGATGATTATTGGTCATTTTTTCTCTAATGATAAGAATTTTATTTGTGAAGAAGTTCATGAAGTCATTACTAGTTAACGTTAAAGGGATTGTTGGCTCAGTAGAGCTCTGACTTTTTGTCAGCCTGGCTACAGTGCTGAAGAGAAACCTGGGGTTGTTCTTATTTTCTTCAATCAGTGATGAATAGTAAGATGTTTTGGCTTTGCGGAGGGCTTTCTTATAAAGCAGCAAATTATTTCTCCAGGCTAAATGATGATCCTCTAAATTTGTGACACACCATTTCCTCTCCAGCTTACGAGTTATCTGCTTTAGGCTACGTGTTTGAGAATTATACCACGGAGTCAGGTACTTCTGATTTGAGACCTTAGTTTTCACAGGAGCTACAGTATCCAGAGTCGTACGTAGTGAGGAGGTAAAATTATTAACAAGATAATCGACCTCTGTTGGAGTAGCGTTCAGATAGCTGCTCTGCTCTATGTTGGTACAGGGCATTGAAGATGATAACAGTGGGTGGATTATATTCTTAAACTTAGTTACAGCACTTTCAGAAAGACATCTACTGTGATAAAGTCTACTCTCCACTGCTGTATAATCAATTATTGTAAATGTGAATGTTATCAGGAAATAATCAGACAGCAGAGGGTTTTCAGGAAACACTGTTTGTCTGATTCAACAACAACAACAACAATAATAGTAACAATAATAATAATAATAATTTATTTGAGAGTGTCGATGCGGAAGTATAAAAAAAGGTCATAGTTGCGCCATGTCTCTGTGGATCTAGAGAAAGCATATGCTAGGGTGCCAATAGAGGAACTGTCGAGGTAATTGAAAGAGGATTTCACGATCCTGGGTCTTTTGACCCAGCGTTTTGAGTTTTAGTTTATTTTGATGTTTATGGTTTATGTTTAAGTTCATTGGGTTTTCTAAGTTAATTTGTTTATTAGTTTGCCCTTATATTTTCAATCCCTGTGTTAAGTCTCCCTTGTCCTTTATGTGTTTCATGTCTGCATGTCTTTTGTTGTCAAGTTCATGTTGTCACGTCTGCGTTTCATTATGTTTCCTATTTTATTTTGAAGAGGTTCTGTGGTCCTGTGTTCTGTGTTTAGCTTTACGTTTTCCCTGTGACATCGTTATGCTCATTTGTTTCAGCTGTCTCCCCATGTGTTTCTGCTTCCCTCATTATCCTCCTGTGTGTATTAAGTCTGTGTGTTTTCAGTCATTCCTTGTCAGGGGTCCGTTCTTCATACCTCGCTTACTACATCCAAGATCAAATGACACATCCAAGATCAAATCATCGCGCTAACCTTGAGCTCACTAATCCGGTTCTCCGAACACACCTGTTGTTGACGATTAGTATAGCTGGATGAAGTAATGCGAGATCACTGGGTGGCTTAAAAGGGGCTACGCATCGATAGTAGAAACATTGATCGGCAACCCTTTGATTGGTCGGCGAAGATGTCGGCGGCGCTCAGTATTTTACGGCAGCAGAGCAAGAACTCTTGATTGAGGGATATCAGGAGTTTCAGAGTTTAATTAAAACGCAAGGGAACACTGCAAAGGCTGCAAAAGCAAGGAGAGAGGGCTGGCAGAAAGTTGCTGACAAATTAAACTCGTAAGTAATTTATTATATCATATTCCATTATATCCTCTTTCACATTAGAGCCACAACAGGACCCACTAGAACATGGGGAGAAGTAAAAGTGAAATATAAGAATATTCTACAGAATGGTAATATTTATCACTTATATTGCTTTTAGTCTCTTGAAAAGAGACCCTGAAATAATCTGTTTGTTTGTTTATAACAGCAACCAAGAAAAGGGCTGAGCAAATAAAGACAGGTGGTGGTCCTGCACCCCCTCGTGTGTGTGTGTGTGTGTGTGTGTGTGTGTGTATATATATATATATATAAGCAGGAGGAAGGACAGGAAGGATCCTGTCTATCCCATCTATCCCGTAATATACGTTGAATTCTGGAAACTCTCCTTATCAATCTTGCACCTTCCGCAATGGGTTGCTCGCGTATACGAACAGACAGGACATGGCTGCGACAGACTTCCCAAATCCACCTTCGCTTTTATAGCCGTGGTCTCTCATCTTGATTACACGAAGTAATTTACTATTACTACTCTAAAATATGAATTACATCTGAAATAATCAAATACATGTAATAGAATGATTACTAGTACATTTCCCTTTTTTTAGGAAATGACCTGTATGTATCTGTATGCAATCAATAAAAGAATCAAATACTGCATTATCTTTAGTTACATTGATGATATTTATTTATGGAGAAACAGTGGAGAAATATCGCTGTTGCTTTCGTATAAATGAAGCGGACATACCTGAGTGGCCGCGATCTAATCCTGTTTACATAAAGTAAACCTGCTCCCGAGCAGGTTTACGCTTACGGATCTGTTGCTATGACAGCAAGTCCCGGATGGGCTTCGGAGAACCGAACGATCCAAGATCACGCGAAATTGTCAACAATCAAATCCGGCTAACTTACTTAGCGAGGTACGAAGAACGGACCCCAGGTCATCTGCTTTGTTCACGTCATGCATCCAGTTTTTTTTCCATGTCTCCATGCCAGGTCCCACGTGCAAGGTTTCTTCATGCTTTAATCTTAGTTCACCCAGTTTAGTTTATTGTTTAGTTTCACCTTTGCCTTGTTTTTTGTACTTCTTTGCCAGCCTTAATAAACGGCTCATTTTTTGTTATTCCACATCATGTTTCACATTCTGTTTTGGTCTGCATTTGAGTCCTTTTTCGCAATACATACAGTCTGCCTCAGCCAGACTGTGACAGAGGAATTGGAAGTCAGGAGTGGCAGAGAGTATGAGGATAGTAGTGAGGTGTGGAGTAAGAGTGACTTGTTTAGGGGGGGTTTGGGGGTGGGATTACATCAGGTATTCGCTTTGAGCCCCTTAACTATCTGTGGTTAGAATCATAACCTATGGCAAGCCAAAAGCTGATCCTATTCTTTTGCTTTTATTAAAAATGTTTTTTGAATTTCTGCCAGTGAGGAAACAAGGAAAACACTCTTCTAACTGACACAGATCACAATCTATTTTTTTTAAAAACAAACTACATTTTCTTTTTTTTTTCAAAATATAAGAGTAGAGTAAGGTTAGTTATCATCTTTGATGACCTCAAAGAGTTAATAAGTGCGTTGTTTAAAATCCCTTTCTTGAAACAAATAGAATGTGGTCTGTTATGAAAAGAGAGACACATGAATGGAAGTAAAAGAATAATACGTAAGTAAAAAGTGTCCATACAGGGTTGGAATGCAGCACAGTGAAGAATTCAGGGCTGGTGAGGAACTTGGCGCTAGGGGACTGAAGCAGCAGGGTTAGGCGAGACCTGGGACTGGACTGTGGCAAATTGCTGTCCCTACGTAGCTCTGCAAAATATACCAGAATCGTCAAAATAAAAAAAAGAAAATCACAGGGGAAGAACATGGATCAGGATTTTGTGCCGTGTAGAAGGGGCTACCTGGGAATGAGGGCTGCATATCAGTCTCATCAGCTGAGAGCTCATTGGGTAGCTGCTCTTCTGGTCTACTGTCATTGGTCATTGTCCTACGTATACTTTGATACCTGCAAATTTATGTGTACAGTAACAATTAATGATAATGTTACTAAAAACAAAAAAATGGGTAGTGGCAAATTCATCTCCATATTTAACTGAAACTTTGGACGAAGATCTAGTTTGCAAATCTTCATGTATATATGTTTGTTTTCTGACCTGCGATTTAGCTGTTCCATCTGCTGTATGGAGTTAGACCTCTGAAGAGTTTGTGGGGCTGGGGGTGCGGTTGGACGTTGCCATGTTGTTGTTCTGTTCACGTGGTCCACATAAAAGATGCGACCATGGCTGTCTATGCGAGCCTCCCAATCTGGATCACACACAGTGCAACAGAAGAACACATATAGTAGTTGTTTTTCATGTAAGAATATAGAGGTTTCTAAACTAAGGTTTTATTAACAAAATGATACAGTAGATTATATATAATTATAATCATGTATGTATATATATATATATATATATACATACACATACATATATACATAACTGAATGTCTGGCTTATGGGTTTATTACAAATTACAATGCCTGTCTAGCATTTAAAGATAGGGTTGCAAATTCCAATTCGATAGCAAATTCCACATCTGAAAAATAGTAACACAAATTTGTCTCAACTTGTCTATTCATACATACATGTAATTGGAAAGGCCTATTACAGTATTTTCCGCACTATAAGGTGCACTTAAAATCCTTTAATTTTCTCAAAAATCAACAGTGAGCCTTATGTATGAATTCTGGTTGTGCTTACTGACCTCGAACCGATTTTATGTGGCACACGGCGCTCAAATATCTGTCAAAAAATGTTTTAGTGGACTTCTGGTGTCATTGTGGCGAAAGTAGCAGCATAAACAGGAGCTCCTGCATCGATAGCTAAAATAATCCGCAATTCAAGAATATAATCCATTAAAAGTGACTTTCCCCTCAAGAATAATGAGCGGAGATAAAAAAAAAAAGAAGAAGGGACGAGCCCCAGGCCGAAGCTTAGAAACGCGACTTGAGAGGAAGACATACGAAACACGCTCCGAGCAGGAGGGCGAGAAGATGGCGGAGGAGGCCTCAACATCAGCGTTAGGCTCCCTCAGACAGGTGGTGAGTGAAGTAGTGGCGGAGGGCATGCAAGACCTTAAGGCAGAGATGAAGAAGGAGCTATCGCTCATGAGAACAAGTTTGAAAGAGGACATGAAAGCCCAAATGAGCGAGTTAACACACGAGATAAACCAACAGGTTACCGCCGCCACAAGCAGGATTGAGGAGGTGGGGAAACATCTGGAAGAAATGGAAAGAAACATGGTAGGGAAGGAGAAATGGGACATTGGAGCGAGGGATGCCATTGTTCAGCTGCTGGATAAGCAGAGGCAGCTCCAAGAGAAGGATACGGATTTGGAGGGGCGCTCACACCGTAATAACATACGGATATATGGCATCCCTGAGAACATAGAAGGCACCTCCATGCTAAGGTATGTGGAAAGCATGATGATGTCGGAGTTGGGGGACGGTGTGGACTTGGGCAGCGAGAAGAACCTAGGGATAGAGAGAGCTCACCGGCCGCTGGGAGCGCAGCCGCCGCCGGGGGCGCCCCCCCGATCAACGGTGGTGCGCTTCTTAAAGTTCAATATTAAAGAACAAATCCTACGCGCTGCATGGAAGAAGCCTGTATATATAAAGGAGAAGGGGATTTTCTTTGATCACGACTATGCCGAAAACATACAAATGAAGAGAAAAGAGTATGGCCCGGTTAAAAAAGTACTTACAGAAAACGCCATCCGGTTCCAGACCCCGCTTGCCAAAACGCGGGTTCATTTTGACTCGGGAATGGTCCTATACAATAGCGCGGAGGAAGCTGCGGCGGATCTAAGAAGACGCGGATACACGGTGGGACCGGTGGCCACAAGAAAGCCCAAAGGCATTATGGCGGAGATGATCAGCAGTATGCTACCGACGAGCGTGGTTGGGCCGCGTCGTGCCGGGAATACAGCTGATCTACGCGGGAGCGCACGGGAAAAGCTGAAGGTTTTCCAGCGCACGGAGGACGTCGGTATGGAGGAGTAACACCCACTGCCCCGCCCACCCCGTTTCGCTGTTAAGATGAACATGGAACGACAGGTGCACTGGGCTGCTGATATAGGGGTATATGGTTGGATGGCCTCCTCCCCTGGCCGTGATGGAACTTGGGACGTCGATCCCCCTTTGATCATGGAGTGGTGAGGGTCCGATGCAGGTGACTCACATGTTTTTTGTTTTTGTTTTTTAGTTTCCCTTTTTCTTTTAAAATAGGAAACGAGAGGGGCCCCACACTGTGGCATTTCCCCCCAGACTGAGAGGAGAGAAAAAAACCTCTCTCATGGAAGACCTGGTTTGTTTGGTTAAGACAAGTTCTGTCTTTGTTCATGTGTGTTTATTATGTGTTCTGAGGGCTGGGAGTATTGTTATGTTGGTGCAGGAAAATAAGTTGGAAATATATAGAATGTATGCGGTATTATAAGGTACTGTCTTTGAATGTAAATGGTATAAAGAATCCCATTAAGAGGAGTAAGATAGTTTCAAAGCTAAAAAGGGAACAAATTGATATTGTGTTTCTGCAAGAAATGCATCTATCAAAGGAGGAACACAAGAAGTGGAAGAGAATGGGGTTCAAAAATATTTATTATGCCTCACATAGATCTGGGAAAAAAAGAGGAGTGGCCATTCTGATACCGAACAAGGTTGGTTTTGAGTTTACGGGAGAACATAAAGATAAAGAGGGAAGATTTGTGTTGGTGAAAGGGAAAATGGAACAGGAAGATGTCACGCTGTGTAATATATATGCACCCCCTGGTAGTAGTACAGGGTTCTTTAAGGAGATATTCAGTCTTAATGCCGCAGAAAGTGTTGGAACATGTATATGTGCGGGAGATTTCAATTTACTTCTCCATCCAAAATGGGATACAACTAGCCAAGACCGGAGGGGAACTAAATTAGAGAAACAAGTAAAAACAATGTTATCTGAGTTGGGGCTTATAGATATATGGAGATATTTACACAAAAATGAACGCAAATTTACATTTTATTCAGCGAGACATGATATGCACTCGAGGATTGATTATTTTTTTACTTTTAGTAAAGATCTCCACAGAGTGAAGGATTGTATAATAGGACAGAGAGATTTACCTGATCATTCGGGACTAACTATGAAGATTGGGTTTAAAGCTAGCCCCAGAAACACCTTATGGAGGCTTAACACAGGTCTATTAAATAATGACTCGTTTAAAAGAGAAATGGGACAGGAGTTAAAAACATATTTAGAACTCAATGACAATGGAACAGTTAATGCTACAATTTTATGGGATGCGGCTAAGGCATACCTTAGGGGTAAAATTATTGCAAAATGTGCAGTCCTAAAGAAGGTGAGAGCAAAGAAGCTGTCAGATTTGCAGGAAAATTTGGGAAAATTGGAACAACTGCACGCCGTTACAAGGTGCCCCCAGGTATTGGAGCAGATGAGGCCGGTTAAACAGGAGATCCATAAAATTTTAAGTGAGGAAATTGAAAAAAAATTAAAATATAATAGACAACGGTGTTATGAGGCAGGACCCAAAGCTGCTAGGCTATTATCATGGAGACTCAGATGGCAACAACAGGAGAACACTATTCATAAAGTTCGAAATTTAAAAACAAATAAGATAACTAATAAACTCGAAGAAATTCAGAGAGCATTTGAAGAATATTACGCTGAGCTATACACACAACCGGATAAAGCAGATGAGCATAAGATTCAGAATTTCTTATCCAGCTTAGATCTACCATTTATAGGTAAGCAGCAGAATGAAAAACTCATCAGAGAAATATCAGCAGAAGAAATTAACATTGGGATCTCAAAACTCAAGACTTTCAAAGCTCCAGGATGTGATGGATTCCCACCAGAGTGGTATAGGCAGATGAAGGAACCCTTAATCCCACTATTAAAGGCCTCTTTCAATTACACTCTGAGTGGGGGGGCGCTCCCACCATCGTGGTGGGAGGCATATATCTCTGTCATACCAAAAGCAGGGAAGGATAAAACTGACCCCAGAGGTTATAGACCTATTAGCGTGTTAAATATAGACTATAAACTATTTGCCGCGATTTTGGCTAAGAGGTTAAGTACATTGATGCCCACGCTGATTGAGGAGGATCAAACAGGCTTCATTGGTAACAGACAAACACACGATAATATCAGAAGGGCCATTCATATTATTGACCAGATACTTAAAGGGAAAACTGGAACAGTTCTCATTGGGCTTGATGCAGAAAAGGCATACAATACGGTCGGGTGGGAATTTCTGTTTCATGTGTTGAAGAGATTTGGGCTATGTGACAGGTTTATTCAATGTATAAGAATGATTTATATGTCTCCAACAGCGAGGATCAAAGTTAACGGCAGCCTCTCAAATCGGATAATACTACAACGTGGCTGTAGGCAGGGCTGCCCGTTGAGCCCGCTGCTCTTTATTCTTTTTTAACCCCTCAAGACAATTGGTAGCTAAATATAGATTCGGATGGCATCAATCTCAAATGGAGTACTTGGGGATCCTGCTGACAAAAGACCTTGCATTGTTATATGAAGTTAATTATAATCAGGTGAACAAGAAGATATATGAAGATCTGGAGAGGTGGGGTCTGCTCCACCTCGATCTGGGCAGCAGAGTTAGAGCGATAAAGATAAATATCCTCCCAAAGCTGCTATATTTGTTTGCAGCACTTCCAGTGGAGGTTCCAGCAAAACAATTTAGGGAGTGGGATATGCATTGCTCAAGATTCATATGGGGAAATAAAAGGCCGAGAGTGAGATATGCAACATTGCAGCTGCCTGGTGAGTGGGGGGGCATGGCCCTACCGTGCTTTGAGGATTACTATCTGGCAGCCCAGATCAGACCTCTAGTGTGCTGGTGTAACTCTAAGTATGAGGCAAAATGGAAGGACATTGAGCTTTCCTTGATGGATTTCCCAATACAGTCTGTTCTGGGGTCTCTTGAGAGTTTGCCACAGGCGTATCAGATGCAAAATTTCTGTGTAAGTTTTTCCCTGAAAAACTGGGCAGATGTGATTAAAATTTTTGGTCTTAATAGGGAAATAGGGTTGCTGGGATGGCCAGCGTATCTCCCACGCTTCCTTCCAGCATTGTTAGACCATAAATTTAGGGAGTGGTCCAGGCATGGAATCACTACAATCTGTATGATAGTTAAGCATGGGGAGGTGATAAATTTTGAGGACATGTGTCAGATTTACGAGATCAGCAGGGAAGATTTTTATCGTTACCTACAGGTTCGGAGCTTCTTCCAGAAGGAAGTTAGAATCCCTGATGCAGATGTTAGTGGGGTGATCCAAATATTTATGGATGCTTATGGTGAGAACATTATAAGAGGCACTATAGGCAAAGTGTATAGAAGTTTTATAGCTATGAAAAAGACCTCAACAAGATATGTCAGTCATCGATGGGAAAAAGAAGCAGGTATAACTATCTCAGAGGAAGATTGGTCGCAGATGTGGAAGAATGTGTTATCTACCACAAATTCTTTAACATGGCGAGATTTTGGATGGAAGAATTTAATTAGATTCTTCATCACACCAAAGCAGAAATCCAAAATAAGTGGTTCAGGCGCTTCGTGCTGGAGGGGGAGTGCGGGAGGGTCGCTGCAGGTTGCTTCCATGTCTTCTGGTCATGCCCTAAACTGAAGACCTTTTGGGAGGAGATTAAACAACTGGTGTTGGATGTGCTGGAAGTAACACTGGACTTCTCCTTTAGTACCATGTACCTTGAGAATATCCCTGAGGATATAAATAAAAGAGACTCATACTTACTGAAAATAATTATGGTTGCATGCAAAAAGGCAATTACTAAATGTTGGTTACAGACAAGCCCCCCCACACGGAAGCTGGTCATAGACATTATTAACACAATTCATCATATGGAACTGATTACCTTCTCACTGCGGCTGCAGAAGGAGAAAGGAGAGAGACTTTGGGAAAGATGGGATCGTTATACGTCAAGAGACTAGAATCTGATACCTCTGTGATGCAGAGGGACAGCTGCAAATTTGTTTGAATGGAACATGCACCTGTGTAATATGTAATATATGAAAGTAAAACGAGGCGATGTGTATTTTGGACTATGTGAACATATGTGAATGTGCTGGTTTCCCTTGCCCTCTTTAGTTCTGTATGTAAAATAAGATGAAAATCAATAAAGAGAAAGTATCTAAAAAAAATGTTTTAGTACGACTTTGGTAAGCTATGAAGCCGCACCGCTTGATGGATTGTCAGAGCATTACGGCTACCGTAATCAGGAGCCTCGCGGAATAATCTGGGTGCGCTTCAGGTCCCAAAGTCAAACGAACACTGCAGCATCACTGAGAGTTAAAAACTGTCTAAATTCTTTCATCTTTAATAAAATGATCAGCATTGCTGCTTTACCAGGTGTAACAATTAAGTTTAACATCCAGGCATCCATGAAAATAGAATTTATTACATTTAACTGAGTTAGAAGTTAGCAGGAAGTTAGCTCGCTAGTTTCCACCTAAACATGATATAGCATGTTCTGACTGAGAGATTTCTGAAAAATTAAGACGTACAGCTCTGCTATCACTTCCAATATAAATGAAGACAGAAAACTAAACAGCAGTGACGTTTGTAGGGTTACTGAAGTTGGGCTAGCTGGTATATAATGATGTACTACGTGATCGCTAGCTACACAGCTATGTTAGCATAACATAAACACAGTGAAGCTGGAGGATGAACGCTAACTTTTTTCCACTCGTTAACGTGAGGGTTCCCGATGGTTAGGGATAAATCACAATGCAGGATGCTGTAAACGGACCAAACTTCAGTCAGGAGAACAACTGACATAATCCATCCACAATACAAGGTTAGTCATTAATATATTGCAATAACATGGGAATAGAGCAGCTGCGAGAGAATTCAACATTAATGAATCAATGGTACGGAAGTGGAGGAAGCAAGAAGAATGGGTTGAGTAAAGTTTGACTGATCTGACTGTTTTGTTTCGCTTTATGCACCTTATAATCCAGTGCGCCTTATGGTCCGAAAAATACGGTATCTGAATTCCTTATGACAGCTCCTGTGCTATATCTTAATAGTTCCTCATACTGCTTTATCCAGAAGACTTTTAAGAACCCTAGTACCGTATGCATAAACCCTGACTGCTATACACAACCTTCAAACTTGAAGGTATCTGATAAAGGAAATATGTGTATCCGGTTTCTGTATTGCTGTGTATCCTGTATTGTGTACTTTAATGTTATTTAAAACATATACAGACATATACACACACACACTCACCAGGGGGCAGTGGTTCATCTACTCTCTGGTAGCGACTGATGTCATGGCGAACAGATGGCAGGGAGTGAACAGACTGGTGGCCATTGACCTGTGCTGTGGCACCTGGATAAAAACACATAAACAAGCACATAAAAAATTAAAGCATCAAAATGAATATAAGAAATCCAAAAAAGTACATTTTTTATAGTCATGGTTCATAACAGCTCTGCTATTTAATATAATCCAATAACATCAAAAGGTTAAATAAACACAGTTGTTCCCTTTAAAGCCATTTTTTATTTGTTTTGAATTAAGTGCCATTACAGTCTTGATGCATGCTCAATCATCCAGGTAAGTAAATCTCCAAAGGTTGACTCTGTTCATCTGGACGTTTTCAGTGGGAGAAACATTTCGTCACTCATCCAGGTGACTTCTTCAGTCTCAGCTGACTGCAGGTTTCCCCAATCTTATAAACAGGACATTTGCACTACAGTCTTTCATTAATACTTCCTGATCGCTCGGTTAGGATTTTTTAAACAAGGTTATTCATCTTGCGCTGGACTGGACCCCAAATGGCACAGCCATACCAGGCTTGGCACAGAGAAAAACCTATTGACACTTGAAGCACCCATCTGTAGGCAAAGAGCTGAAAGGGGGGTCGGGGGGTCACTGGTCACCAGTCTGCCCTCCTTTGTGTCTTTACAAATTTCCTGCGCATGAATCTCAGGATTTTGTTGAAATGTTTAATAAGCCTATCCATGCACTGCATGAAAAGTTTAATTTTTGTCAGTGAGCAACACTGTAAGCTGCTATGGAATTACGAGTTAATGACTCTATACAAAGATTTTGAAGCAATAGAAGAGAGCTTAGTGTGTAAATGAATAAATATCATGATAGTATGCAAGGGCCAACACAGACACACACACACACACAATTACACACACACAGAAACACAATTAAAGTAACACTGTGAAAACATCAGATCGCTACAAGAGAAAACATATTGGGTTCCGGTTGAGTGAACGCTGGCATGCCTGGCTGCTGCTGCTCACCGGTTACTGTTATTATTTTTATTATAATTTCTTCAGATGCTGACAACAATTTGAATCGAGTATCGAAGGCGCAACCCTGTTTTGACATGTTTCTGCAATATTTGCGGGTTTCTATTGCTTGCGCTGCAGCTGTCAGCTGTTTGTTCGGTCCTGAGAAGGGATATGTTACTGTTATTTTATCACTGCATTAGAATTATATAATAAGCGTTGCATTAAAGCATTTATTGAAGCTATTGACATTACATTAACGTTTGTATTACAGTGATTGTTATAACCTCATGTTAATCTTCTATTTACAGGTGTTAGTATAATCATATAATCTTTCATTGCAGGTGTAACCATGATCATCTTTATACATATTGCCGCTTGGTGCTTATTATGGAGTTGTGCTCAAGTCAGTAAGGGTTAAAAGCTACAGTCAGCGGGATGTCTGGCTGATCTATTGAGTGAAGTGACGTAGAGCGTAGAAGGCCGCACATGCTTACAAAACACATATACCATGTTATTCATCATGATCCTTTATTCATTTATATTCTTTTATTAAGCTTTGAGTAGTGGCATTTGATTAGAACATTTATTCAACAGATTACATGTATGGTTTCAGTTAGGTTATTGCACACATACTGAGTTGGCCTCTGTCCTTATAGACAGAGGGAATGCTGAGGTCGAGGCACACACGCACACACACAAGCAGTAGTTAAACTCATGTGTAGGTGAGAGTTCAAATATTTAAATAACAATCTGCAAAGCCTTGTAGCTGTTTGATTATGCTTGCAGGAGAGACTGTTTGTTCCAGGGGATAAGCAGAGTTAGAAGATTACCGGGAAGGATCTGGCCTCGGGAAGAAGAAGATGTTCTTTTAATGTGTTAAAAGTTGTCAACATTGATTGTATTGTACCTACTTTACGCATGAGGGGGCGTTCCAATACCCTGATTTTCATAAAAACTATTGTTGTGTGGTTTTCGGTGAGAGATCGATGCTGTCTGCATGCAGTGTTCATCTCCCACACGTGTGTTCATTAAAATCATCGTTTGACTTGACCCGGCCGGACCAGTGTTGTTATTTTGGTTTTCCTCCTGTATCCATCCCCAATATTTTGAACTCGTGACAGTCCCTACTTTCATCTGGCCTCTTCCAACCGTTTGTGTTCAGTGCTCGGCCCTGATTAAGATGTGGATCCACAGGCTGCTGGTGTGGTTCGTGCTCACCTGGGTTTTTTTATCCATCGTTCATCACCCGGCGTTCATCACTCTGCTACGGATCTTTTGTGGCTCCGTTTTTGCCTGGCTGTCTCTCCACCTGTGGCTCTTCACCTCTACCCAGACATCGCCTTCAAGCCCCACCGCAGGTACATCCACCGAGGGCTTCGGCGGAATTTCAACATGAATGACACTAACTCAATAGTGTCCATCTGGTCTAAAACTCGTCGTCCTCCCCGCAAGACTGACCGGGCTGTCGACCACAACGTGCTGGCCCACCTTGCTAGATCAACTAAGCCCACTGTCAGACATGGTAACTCCAGTATCAACTTCAGTCTATTAAACATCCGCTCTCTCACTGGTAAGGGACATCTCGTCCAGGATCTTCTCTCTGATCGTAAGTTGGACTTTCTTTGCCTGACTGAAACGTGGCAACAGCTTAATGATTTTGTTTCTCTCAATGACTCCACTCCATCTGAGTTTGTTTACATCTGTCAACCTTGTAACTCGGGGAGGGAAGGGGGTCTCGCGATAATTCACCAGAAGTACTGGAAAGTTCTCCCTGTCTCTGCCCCTCCCTCCCATTCATCTGAATAAATTGCATTACAGCTCCCTGGGCCTACCCCCACCATTATATGTACTGTTTATCGGCCACCTGAGCCAAATAAGGAGTTTTTAAATGAATTTTCTGCTCTGCTCAGTCATTTCTCTGTACTTTCTCCAAATCTGATAATTGCTGGTGACTTCAATATTGATATGGACAATGATAAAATCCCTCTTTCCAGAGATTTTACCTCCTGCCTGCAAAGTTGTGGGCTTCTACAGTACATAAGGTTTTCTACTCATACTAAGGGACATATCTTGGATTTGGTCTGTTGTTCTGGCATCACCCCTACCCATTGTAAAGCCACATTGTTTCCCCAGTCTGATCATATGTTTATTTCTTTTAATACAAACATAACCGCTTCCAAAACCTGTACTTCTCGTAATATCACTTTTAGGAAAATTTGTAATATTAACCCAGCTGTTTTTTCATCTGCCATCCATGACCTTCCATCTATTCACAGCTCCTCAACCCCTCATTAACTTGTTTTTCATTATAATGTCAACCTTCATAACCTTCTTAAAATATTTGCTCCCCTTAAACATTGAACTGTCTCATTTTCCCGTTCAGCACCATGGTTTACCCCCAACCTGCGTCATCTTAAAGCTAAAGGATGCCAACTCGAAGGTCTATTCAAGAAAACTGGACTTACTATACATAAAGAAATGTATAATGATCATGTTTTGTTCTATAAGGACTGCATTGTTTCAGCCAAATCCGCATACTACTCTGGTTTAATCAGTTCTAATGAAGGTAACTCCAGGTCTCTCTTTTCATTGTTCAGTAAAATTACAAAACCTCCGGACATATTCCCCTCCCACGTGTATTCTGCTGACTTTTGTAATTCTCTTATCTCTTTTTTTACTCGTAAAATCTCATCTACTGTCAACTTAACTCTGTAGGAGCTTCCGACGCTGAAGTAGACTTCCTGTTTCCCCCACTGTCTTCTTGTCAGTTATTTTCAAGCTTTACTCTTCCCTCCATAACTGATGTATCTAATCTTATTAAAAAACCTAAATCATCCACCTGTCAACTTGACCCTCTTCCCACTGTGTTAGTTAAAGCCTGTCTTCCCTCGTTAGCTCCTCTCATAACCAGTATTATCCATTCCTCCCTTAACACTGGAATCGTTCCTTCATCTGAAAAAGGCTTCTGTTATTCCAACTCTCAAAAAGCCTGATGCAGACCCCAATAACTTTGATAATCTCCGCCCTATATCAAATCTCCCCTTTATTTCAAAAATTCTTGAAAAAGTTGTCGCCTCCCAGCTTCACTTACACCTCAATAACCATAATCTCTATGAACAATTTCAATCTGGTTTCCACCCCAATCATAGCACAGAAACTGTTTTGTTAAGGATTACCAATGACCTTCTGATGGCAGCTGATTCTGGTCTCCTATCCATCCTCATTCTTCTTGATCTTAGTGCGGCATTTGATACCATTTCTCACAATATCCTCCTGAACCGGTTAGCATCCACTGGCATTAGTCATACCCCCCTTGCCTGGTTCACCTCATATCTCTCAGACC
Source organism: Oreochromis aureus (assembly GCF_013358895.1). NCBI lineage: Eukaryota > Metazoa > Chordata > Actinopteri > Cichliformes > Cichlidae > Oreochromis > Oreochromis aureus. The sequence goes on along the minus strand of NC_052963.1, from coordinate 3,526,682 downwards.
GCACTCAGTTTATCCAATTTAAATCCCATTCTTCAAGTCTCTATCCTGTTTCTGCTGGTGTGCCCCAGGGTTCAGTATTAGGGCCTCTTTTATTCATTATTTACATGCTCCCTCTTGGTCATATATTCCGAAAATATAATATAAATTTTCACTGTTATGCCGACGACACCCAGCTCTACATTTCTTCTAAACCCAATTCATCCCTCCCACCTACCTCCCTCTCAAACTATTGTCATGCAACAAGAGGAATCTAGGACCCACTCCACCAGTGCAGGCACTTAGAATGGTTCCAAGGATTTCTTGATGTCAAATGGCAGTTGGGGTTCCGTTGTCTGACTTTTAGAGGTCTGTGCGTCTCTCCATGGACATGCCTCCCCAAACCACCACTGACCCATCATCAAACTGATCATGCTGAACAATGCTACAGGCAGCATCATATTTGGAAATTATGTATCGGAATTTCAGGAGCGGGACCACGCCCATGGGCCCAGCTAGTGAAATATAAATATACTCCATGGCTTCTACTGAAGAGAGTCCAGTAGAGGACGCGGGCTCTCATGCCACCCTCATAAAGTCTGTTTCTGACATTCACACCAATGACTAGCTGGAAATCATTTTGTAGGGCTTTGGCAGTGCTCATCCTGTTCCTCCTAGCACAAAGGAGCAGACACTGGTATTGCCAATGGGTTAAGAACCTTATATTGGCCGGTTCAGCTCTCCTAGAGTAACCATCTCCTGGAATCACTTCCATGCTGTTGAGACCATGCTAGGAGCAAGCCTTCTGGCAATGGCATGTATTGATGTGCTATCCTGGACTGGATAGCAATTTAATACGTCCGTTTCTGTCAGTACGGAATTAACGTATTGATTTTATTTATTATTGGACTACCTTTGCAAAGTCTGTAGGGTTCAGATATCGTTTCATGCTTCTAATACTGACATTGACCCTAGCCAAATGCAAAACCAGTGAAAAAACAGTAAAAAAAAAATGAGGATGTGGGGAGGCAGATAATCGAAAAGTAGTCTGATGGTGTCGTACCCTTGTGGGGATCTTTTATGATTAGGACTGTTCTGCCCTGTGTTAGCCAGTCTGGATGAATACCTGCTGTTAGCAGCTCCCTTACTTGTCCTGCCAGGTCATTGAGTGCTGTTAGTTTAGAAATGCAGGTAGAGGCAGTAGAGGCAGCTTTCAATACGATACTCCCGGACAGACTAATAGTTAAACTGCTGGAAATCGGACTTCCTTCTACCACCTGCCGCTGGATCAGAGACTTCCTCTCAGACCGTGTACAGAGAGTTAGAGTGGGGCCTCATCTTTCCTCAGCCCTCAGCCTTAACACCGGCTCCCCACAAGGCTGTGTACTGAGTCCCCTACTGTACACTCTGTACACACATGACTGTGTTAGTACCCACCCAGACAACGCAGTCATCAAGTTTGCAGATGATACCACCGTGGTGGGGCTCATCTCAGGGGGAGATGAGTCGGCGTACAGAGCTGAAGTTCAGAGGCTGTCAGATTGGTGTGTAGATAACAACCTGGACCTCAATACCAACAAGACAAAAGAACTTGTTGTTGATTTCAGAAGGAGGAAGTCTGAGCTGCAGCCTGTCAGCATCAACGGGAGTGTGTGGAAAGGGTCTCCAGTTTCAAGTTTCTGGGTGTGCACATAGACACAGACCTCCAATGGAGCTCTAACACCTCTGCGGTTTTAAAGAAGGCCCAACAGCGCCTCCACTTTCTGAGAATCCTCAGAAAAATGGACCTGAAGAAGGAGCTGCTGACCGTCTTCTACCGCTGCTCCATTGAAAGTGTGCTGACATATTGCATCAGTGTGTGGTTCTCCAGCTGCACCGCAGCACACAGAAAGGCACTCCAGAGGGTCATCAACATGGCCCAAAAATCATTGGACATCCTCTTCCCTCCCTGAAGGACCTGTACAGCACTCGCTGTCTCAAGAGGGCACGCAGCATCCTACGGGACTGCACACACCCAGGACACCGGGTGTTTAAGCTGCTGCCGTCTGGCAGGAGGTTCAGGCTGCTGAGGTCCCGAACGAATAGACTCAAGGACAGCTTTTACAACAGGGCAATAGCCCTAGTCAATGCAAATAGCTAAACTTGACTGGCTACCTACCTGGACTTACCGTTAACAACGGTAAAACAGTAATAATAATAATAATATTTATATTTATAACAAGGTGCAATAATAATTAATGTGCAATAATAACAGTAATACAAATACACTTCTTCTTCTTCTTCTTTTTAACTAAGTTATTATACTGTGTTGTGTTGTTTGTGTTGCGTTGTGATGTGTCGTATCGTGTCATGTTGTGTTGTGTTACATGGTTGGTTGTTGCCGACGTAGGACAGTTTTCCAATTTCATTGTACTAGTGTACTATGTATGACTGTGCAATGACAATAAAGAGTTATTTTATCTTATCTTATCTTATCTTAGAGGGGCACTATTTGTATGTCACTATTGTGACCTTTCACTTTTGTGATAATTAGACCAATTAAAGATGACTTTTCTGGACATTTTGAATTAGGTCTGGTGGGACTGTCAACTCTGAAAGAGATTGAGAGAGTTACACTAAGATTTGAATTGTCCAATGAAGTGTTCATGACTTTATTGATATGTTAACTAATTGTCACCAGTGATTAAAACAGATGAGAGAGAGCATTAGAAAAGTGAATTAGGTATGGTAAAAAGATGAGTTTTGGTGCAGTTTTTGGTGCATAAATACTACATGCAATAGTGAGCAGACTGTTGTGTATTGAAATGTATAATATAATGCCCTGTATAATCATAATAGTAATGGGGGTAGCATGAGGATTGGGTTTTAATCATTATCTGGCTGGGGCCTGTATGGAGTGTGTATGTTTTCTTCATGGCTCCTCCCACAGTCCAAGCATACGCAGTAAGTGGAGTTAGTCTGTCTTCATGCATGCTCAATCATCCAGGTAAGGAAATCAGTTAGTCAGTGGTGCTGGTGTCAGTCATTCTGCAGATGTACTGTTTATAAGGTTGGGGAAACCTTCAGTCAGCTGAAACTGAAGAAGTCACTTGGATGAGTGACAAAATGTTTCTCCCACGAAAACACCACATCCAGATGAACAGAATCAACTTTTTGAGATTTGTGGGGTTAGGTTAACTGATGATTCTAAATTGTCCATAGGTGTGAATGTGGAACATGACTACGGATGATGTCTGTCTGTGTTGACCCTGCGACAGACTGGCGATCTGTCTTGGGTGTACCCCGCCCCTTATCCTATCACAGCTTGGATAGCCCTCCCATAGCCCCAAAGTTTGATAAGCGGAAAGAGAATGGATGGATGGATGCTTAATAATAATAATAAAAATAATAATAATAATAATGAGAAGAAAATATTTGTGTCTGGAGTTGAAATGGTCAAAAGAACACTTGGTTAAACTTTTGCTCAGTGCCTTGGATATGGGTTTTTACATATGGATTTGTTGATCTGGTTAGATGCGCAAAGGTTATGTTAACCCTTGTATGGTGTTCGGGTCTGTGAGACCCATGCCATTTAGAGGCCGTTGTCCCTTTAGGCAGTATATACCATCAAAACCTGCAAAATATGGTATAAGGATATGTACACTTGATTAGAACTGATTTTATTTTTTTTATAACATTTTATTGACAAAAAACGAGAAGCACAGTAATTCATAAATGTGATCGAACGAAGGTAAAAGGAAAAAATTAACCATGTTTGCTGTTCACATGGCTCGTAATTGGAATAAAGTAAACATCTGTTGAGTAATTTAACATACAGGGAGTGCAGAATTATTAGGCAAATGAGTATTTTGTCCACATCATCCTCTTCATGCATGTTGTCTCACTCCAAGCTGTATATGTTAGGATGCCTGGGTCGTTGACCCAGGGCTTTTGAGTTTATTATATTATTTATCATTTCTAGTCTTTGGGTTTCTTAGAGGTCTGTCTTATGGTTTATGTCTCTGTGTTCTATAGTTGCTCTGTCTCCCCTGTCGGCTGTATCCCCTTGTTAAGTTCGCGTCTCTGTGTCATGTTTCCTGTTTTACTTTGAAAGTCCGTGTTTCATGTTAGTGTATCTGGTTTTGCTTTCCTTGTCTCGTTAGTCCTGATTTGCCCCAGCTGTGTTTCCCTCCTGTTGCCCATTCCCTGATCGCTCCCTCTATGTATTTAAGCCCTGTGTTTCAGTTTGTCATTGTCGCGATCTACCGTTTACTATGCTGTGTGTTCTGTCTGCTTGCCTGAGTTTATTTTGAGTCCCAGTTTTGTTACCTTTTTTGAGTTCAGCATTAAAGCTGTTTTGAGTTCACGTCTGTCTCCGTAGTCTGCACTTTGGGTCCTCTTCCTGTCTGCACACAGCCTACACTTAACAGAAGATCGCGACCAGAACATGGACCCAGCAGCACTCGCCCCGTCTGATGAGCTCAGGGAGGATATAATTTATTCAGTGGAAAAATTATGTGACCTGTGGCTGAATCATCCAGGGGAGGAATTTCAGCGTGCTGTAGCGAACCGGCTACAGCGACTGGTTTCTGGTCTCCCCTGGCTTTTGGACTCACTTCACCCACTCATACAGGAGTTTTTCCTTAATGAGCTTCATCTGCATGCCCCTGTTGCTACCGCTCACCTACCCAACTCGGAGAAAGATGTGCTGCCCAGCCTGCCGGACTTGGAGTTGCCCAGCCCATTGGAGCCATCACCGAGGAGGAAACGGCGGCCGCGCCACCGGCGTGTCACCCCACAGCCGGACTTCGGGATGTCAAAACAGCCGGCTGTGGTGAGTGAAAAGGACACTTTTTCTGTTTCTTCAGGCCATGGGACTATTTATTCTGGGGCTATATTTTTTGCATCACCTGCCCAGCCTTTGTTCATCTCCGCTGGAGGGTCCGAGGGGCCCGTCCAGCCTTCTGTTCCCGCTGGAGGGGCCGAGGGGCCCGTCCAGCCACAGCAACCTGCCTCCGCTGGAGGGTCCGAGGGGCCCGTCCAGCCACAGCAACCTGCCTCCGCTGGAGGGTCCGAGGGGCCCGTCCAGTCTTCTGCCTCTGCTGGAGGGTCCAAGGGGCCCGTCCAGCCTTCTGCCTCCGCTGGAGGGTCCGAGGGGCCCGTCCAGCCTTCTGTTCCCGCTGGAGGGTCCGAGGGGCCCGTCCAGCCACAGCAACCTGCCTCCGCTGGAGGGTCCGAGGGGCCCGTCCAGCCTTCGTCGCCACCACCTGCGGCTCCCCCGCCGTCGCCTTCGTCGCCACCACCTCCGGTTCCCCCGCCGCCCACCCTGGTTGGGTTTTTTTTTGTTTTTTTTTTTTTTTTTGGTGTTTCGGTTTGGGCTGTCTGGGAGCCAGCCCTTTAGGGGGTACTGTTAGGATGCCTGGGTCGTTGACCCAGGGCTTTTGAGTTTATTATATTATTTATCATTTCTAGTCTTTGGGTTTCTTAGAGGTCTGTCTTATGGTTTATGTCTCTGTGTTCTATAGTTGCTCTGTCTCCCCTGTCGGCTGTATCCCCTTGTTAAGTTCGCGTCTCTGTGTCATGTTTCCTGTTTTACTTTGAAAGTCCGTGTTTCATGTTAGTGTATCTGGTTTTGCTTTCCTTGTCTCGTTAGTCCTGATTTGCCCCAGCTGTGTTTCCCTCCTGTTGCCCATTCCCTGATTGCTCCCTCTATGTATTTAAGCCCTGTGTTTCAGTTTGTCATTGTCGCGATCTACCGTTTACTATGCTGTGTGTTCTGTCTGCTTGCCTGAGTTTATTTTGAGTCCCAGTTTTGTTACCTTTTTTGAGTTCAGCATTAAAGCTGTTTTGAGTTCACGTCTGTCTCCGTAGTCTGCACTTTGGGTCCTCTTCCTGTCTGCACACAGCCTACACTTAACAGTATAGGCTCGAAAGCCTACTACCAATTAAGCATATTAGGTGATGTGCATCTCTGTAATGAGAAGGGGTGTGGTCTAATGACATCAACACCCTATATCAGGTGTGCATAATTATTAGGCAAATTCCTTTCCTTTGGCAAAATGGGTCAAAAGAAGGACTTGACAGGCTCAGAAAAGTCAAAAATAGTGAGATATCTTGCAGAGGGATGCAGCAGTCTTAAAATTGCAAAGCTTCTGAAGCGTGATCATCGAACAATCAAGCGTTTCATTCAAAATAGTCAACAGGGTCGCAAGAAGCGTGTGGAAAACCAAGGCGCAAAAATAACTGCCCATGAACTGAGAAAAGTCAAGCGTGCAGCTGCCAAGATGCCACTTGCCACCAGTTTGGCCATATTTCAGAGCTGCAACATCACTGGAGTGCCCAAAAGCACAAGGTGTGCAATACTCAGAGACATGGCCAAGGTAAGAAAGGCTGAAAGACGACCACCACTGAACAAGACACACAAGCTGAAACGTCAAGACTGGGCCAAGAAATATCTCAAGACTGATTTTTCTAAGGTTTTATGGACTGATGAAATGAGAGTGAGTCTTGATGGGCCAGATGGATGGGCCCGTGGCTGGATTGGTAAAGGGCAGAGAGCTCCAGTCCGACTCAGGCGCCAGCAAGGTGGAGGTGGAGTACTGGTTTGGGCTGGTATCATCAAAGATGAGCTTGTGGGGCCTTTTCGGGTTGAGGATGGAGTCAAGCTCAACTCCCAGTCCTACTGCCAGTTTCTGGAAGACACCTTCTTCAAGCAGTGGTACAGGAAGAAGTCTGCATCCTTCAAGAAAAACATGATTTTCACGCAGGGACAATGCTCCATCACACGCGTCCAAGTACTCCACAGCGTGGCTGGCAAGAAAGGGTATAAAAGAAGAAAAACTAATGACATGGCCTCCTTGTTCACCTGATCTGAACCCCATTGAGAACCTGTGGTCCATCATCAAATGTGAGATTTACAAGGAGGGAAAACAGTACACCTCTCTGAACAGTGTCTGGGAGGCTGTGGTTGCTGCTGCATGCAATGTTGATGGTGAACAGATCAAAACACTGACAGAATCCATGGATGGCAGGCTTTTGAGTGTCCTTGCAAAGAAAGGTGGCTATATTGGTCGCTGATTTGTTTTTGTTTTGTTTTTGAATGTCAGAAATGTATATTTGTGAATGTGGAGATGTTATATTGGTTTCACTGGTAAAAATAAATAATTGAAATGGGTATATATTTGTTTTTGTAAAGTTGCCTAATAATTATGCACAGTAATAGTCACCTGCACACACAGATATCCCCTAAAATAGCTAAAACTAAAACAAACTAAAAACTACTTCCAAAAACATTCAGCTTTGATATTAATGAGTTTTTTGGGTTCATTGAGAACATGGTTGTTGTTCAATAATAAAATTATTCCTCAAAAATACAACTTGCCTAATAATTCTGCACTCCCTGTAAAATTGTTTGATAGTGTTAATTGGAAAGCCAAAACTCTAGCGGGTCCACCAGACCCATGAACACTGGCTGAGTAACAAAAATACGAACACCATACAAGGGTTAAACTTTCACATTGTTACACATGAAACCACTCACATTTAACGTAAAAAAATATAATTACTATAATCATTATAAGATGAGGCTGAAAATCTGAAAAGTCCAGATATACATGCCCAAGGATTTTATTTTTAAAAAATGTATTTCTTACTCTCTATATACTTTGAAAAATATGTAATGCCTGGATGAATTAAACTCCTCTGGTATGGACAGATCTATTGCTCAAGATAGCTACATTACAGAAGCAGAAAAAAAATTCAATATGTTGTTAAAGAATTAGGTTTGTTACACATGAGGATAAAACTACACCAGAATGTTAAGACCTGTATTCTTCTTACAGCGTGTGAACAATGTGGACCCAAAACAGTACAAACAGAAAACTGCATGACATGATGACGAGCAGACAAAAGCTGAGGGTACAAATAAACACGGAGACACTTGCGGAAAGTGAACATACAGGTGCAAGCAACTGGGAAATCGAAGCTAAGGAAAGTAAAACTGAATACTAAACACATAAAAAAGACTATCAAAATGAAACAGCAAATAACATACGAAGGAACACTTATAGCTATAAAATCTAAAGACTAAACTGAGAGTATAAAAAGTACACAAAACCTGCAACTGGAGGTTTGCACAATCAAAGATGTAAAACTATGAGTGAAAAACAAAAGGAGTCCTTTGAATGTATTTGGTACTCCAGTATTTTTTCTGTTTATTTTTGTATACTTTATATATTAAAAAATGAAATCGAGTTTGAAAATTTTTTTCAATGCCTTTAGCAAAATTTTGATACTTATTGTGACAGAACCTACCAGCTTTAGATGTCATGTTTCTTCCTTGCTCAGGCGTGCAGGTGGATAGCGAAGGTGGTGCTGGCCCATTTGCCTCACTGCTTAATGACTCCCCCGGTTCCTCATCTGCCTTTGGAACAACTGCTTTTTTTGTTCTCACTTCCTGAAAAAAATGAGAGAGGAAACATGCAGAGGTGAGGCTTTGTCAAAGCTCTTGTCAGATTGACAGTGACTGTCAGCAATAAACTATTGATAATTTATAGTTTCAATTCAGCTTTTAAAGGTAATCTGCCACATGTAGAACCAATATTAAAGAGGGATGATGCTCCTAAAGTCATAGTCCCTCACCTGAATGGGTGAAAGAGGACCAAGTGAGGGATTGCAGTGTACTTCTGGGTTTTTCCCCATCCTGATGCTGTGCTCCTGACTTGGACATTCCCCTGGAGATTCTCCAGATCTGACTTCAGCTGCCTCAGCCCTTGATACCTGAGATGAGTTGGAAGCTGTGGCAGTTTCCCCAATAAACTGTGTAGCCATTGCTCTGGCAGCTTCTTCTATTCTATCTGCTGATTGTCGTGTCTGTATTGGGAGTGCAGCAGCACCTTCTTGTGCTCCTGCTCCAGCTTCAGGCCCTGCAGTGTTGGCTCCAGACTGAGCACCAGCAGAAGAACCTGCCTCTCCTGTGGCCTGAACTCCAGGCCCTGCCTCACATGAGCCATGTGACTCGCCTTTTGAACCACTGCTCCCCTGTGAAGACTCAGGTGTAGCTGAGTTGGTTTTCTGCTGTGTCTTTGTTTCCAGCGATTGATCCCAGTGCTGCCCAGCTCCTTCCTCGTCCTCATCTGAGTCAATGTGTAGCATGGCACTGAGCCGTGTGTCTGTGGGAAAGCTGGAGCTGAGCTTTGGTAATGGCCCTGCAGCAGGTCGGTCCCCAATGCTCCTGGGACCTTCGAGGGAATCTAGGTAGTCATTAAGTGACACCTGCCTTTGGGTGAAGCTGCCAAGAGCCACAGGAAGCAGATTCACCTCTCCCACTTGCCCAGGCTCCTGCCACACACCGTCATCGCCATAGTAACATGAACCATTAACATATAAGGAGCCCTCATCAGAACCCATGCGAGAAGGTCCACATGTAGCACCTAAAGACGAGGAGAGCTGATGGAGATCTTCGTCGTCAGAGGGACTCCCAGGGTCACCATTCATTAAACCACCCAGGATCGTTCCCGTAGGGTCTGGCGAAGCTTCTAGAGCAGAAAAGAGAATGGATGAGAAGCAGAGGATGTGACAACTGAGAGATAAAACAGAAAGAATTTCAAAAATCATTAATTTAATAATGTGTGCTTTCATGACATGTTAGCAGAACAAAAACAACACCTCCCACTTCCTCGTCTTCTTTCGGCTGTTTCTGTTAGGGGTTGCCACGGGGGAACATCTTATTCCATCTCGCTCTATCTCTAGCATCCTCCTCTGTCACACCAATTCTTTGCATGTGCTCCTTCACAACATCCATGAATCTTCTCTGTGGTCTCTGTGGGTGCTGGTCACGCCCAAAGAAAACCTTAGCATCTTCAACTCTGTCACCTCTAGCTCGGCCTCGTGTCTTTTTGTCAGTGTCACTGTCTCCAAACCACTCACCATGTAGACCAGGTTTCGCAACAATCTTCTAAACTTACTCTTTCATTCTTGCTGCTATTATAACAAATCACACAGTGACACTTATCTCTATACACTCCACTCTGCTTGCCCTTATCTTGTTCACCTCTCTTGTTTTCTGTCCGTGGCTTTGGAAGGTTGACCACAGGTACTTGAACACACCCTGCCCCTCACTATTACGCCTTTCTTATTTACACACATGTATTTTATCTTGTTTTCACTGACGTTCATTCCTCTTCTCTCCAGAGTATGCCTCCACATGCATGTGGCATGTGGATCTTGGTAATTTTTTTTGCATGTTTTATGGCCCTCGCAGTACTTTTTTATTTACATTTTGCAAAACACCGCTGCTGCCCAGAGTTCCACAGGAACTCAAGAGGAGACATCAGGCCAGAGCAAGAGTTAAAACAAGGAGAAGGAAATATAAACCCCCTGTTCCATCAGTCATCATGGGGAATGTGAGGTCTCTGACTAATAAGATGGAGCTGATAAAACATCAGAGGCAGTATCGGGAGGCAGCTTATTATGCATGGAGGCATGGCTGCACCTGGGCCTCAGTGCCACCAGCTTTGTCATCCAGCTTTTTCACTGCTCGGGCCAACAGAGAGGCCAAGCTGAGCAGTTAGAAGAAAGGTGGAGGGATTGCATTGTTTATTAATGAAAGGTGGTGTATTCCAGGACATGTTACTGTGAAGGAACTTCTCTCCTCGCCTGACGTTAAACTTTTAGCTGTAAGTTTGCGCCCATATTATTTACCACAGGAATTCTCCTCCACTATATTAACTGTTTTTTTTGTACCACCATCAGCTAATGGTGCAGCAGCGTGTAACATCATACATGCAACTGTTGATGGCCTGTAGTGTAAACACACAGAGGCATTGATCACCATCAGTGGTTATTTTAACCATGTCAGTCTGGACTCCACTCTCCCAACTTTCCAGCTGCATGTGGACTGTAAAACACAGGACAATGAAACGAACAGTTATATCTATAACTTCTGTTCCCTTTCAGTCGATTCATTTGGTACAACACATAAGTATGGGATATCACGCCCTTGCGTGTCCTGGCTGAAGAAACCTTTATTCACGGCTTTAATGGAGATGACGTGTGATGACATGGGCACAGCCCCGCCAGCACATATAACCGCTGTCATCACAGTCATCCCTCAGTTCGATAGCCGCTCTTCACCGAACCAAGCTGCTCAGTGGGGCCACCTTGTGTTGTACCTCATTCCCCTCCTTCAGGGAACAGAAGTTATAGATATAACTGTTTGTTCCCTTTCAGTCGATTCACTTGGTACAACACATAAGTATGGGACATATATACACGCCCCGCAGGGCAGCAACCGAACTGGAATTGGACCACCACCACCTTAGTGTGCAGTAGACCAAGCAGAAAGGACAGTATGAGCCACCGAAGGGGCTGTAACATCCAGTCGATAAAACCGCACAAAAGCGTACGAGAGAAAGTTCATATCCACAGACTCAATGGGTTCAAACAGGGGGCTACAAAGGGTCTCCAGCACCAAAGACAAGCCCCAAGCAGGGACACTGGACCTAAGCACAGGTCTCAGCCAGTGAACCCCTTTCAGAAAACATATGGCAAGGGGATGTGCACCTGGTGTCACCCCATCAAAGCCAACATGACAAGCAAATATAGCCGCTAGATAGACCTTAACTGTCGAAAATGAAAGGCAATTATCCAGCAGCTCCTGCAGGAATGTCAAAACATCCACAATAGAGCACTGAAATGGGAGAGTGTGGCGGTCCTGGCACCATTGCTCGAAGGCTCGCCGTTTGTAAGCGTACAAGCCTCTGGTGGATGAGGCCCTAGTGCTCTGAATTATCGCTATCACACTAGGTAGCAGACCCTTAGCAATCAAGTTTAACCAGCAGGTAAGCATGAAGGTGCCACAGATCCGGGCGCGGATGAACCACTTCACCTCCCGCCTGAGAGAGGAGGTCCCTGTGAAGCTGCCAAGGACTTGCTAGAATCAGAAAGAGAGACTGCCGACACACTCTCTCTAGAACTAGACATATCATTTCCACTGGGGGAAATGGATACAGGAGCACATCTGGCCATTGGTGTGCCAGCGCGTCCATGCCCAAGGGTGCATCGTGGTCGCGTTGCTGTGACGTAATCAGCCTACAAATGCGGCCTCAGGAGGATGCAGCCTATGAATTTGGACACCCCCAACATTTCCTCCCTCAGTATCATGGCTGCCTCGTTGCCGACAGTAGTGTTTACAACTCTCCAGAAAGAAGGTGGCTTGACCCGGAACTGCAACCGATAACCCATAGCAACGGTTCAGCCTGAATGGCTTCGAGTGAATGTCCGAATAACACAGCCGCAGACACTGGTTCGTCCAGATATACAGCCCTGTCCCTATACGGGACGTCAGAGAGGGTCAGCCACAGGTTCCTCTGTGCCACTACTGTCGAAGCCATCCCTCTGCCCAGGGAGAGCGCTACATCTGCAGGCTTCACTTGCCTCAGTTAAGGTCAGTGTTTGCGACCTTACGGTAATTCATGATGTAATCCCACACCTACCTCAAACCCATAAGTCACTTCTACAGCACACCTCACCATAATCTCACCATCCTTATACATGTTTTCTGTCATTACCGATTTCCTTATACAGTACCATAACTCCTCTCTTGGAAGTCTATCATATACTTTCTCTAGTCCACAAACACAGTATAGCTACTTTTTGAACTTTTTTGAAAGCTTGCTTCCACCGCTGAAAATAACTTAAAATTTTGAGTTCTTAAAACTCAAAATTTTGAGTTCTTAAAACTCAAAATTTTGAGATATTTCGAGTTGAATGGCAGTTTTTTGTACATCAACCTTGCTACACAGAGTACCAGTATAGATGTAAGTACACTTCTTTTCCAAACCTCCCACTCTCCAAGATTATGTTAAGCAATCCGGTCAGAAAGTCCACTGTCCTTTCTCCTAGACATCTTCATGCCTTCCTAGGTATGTCATTTGTGAGCCGCTGTGTGAGCTGCCCTTACTTTCTCCTTAACTAATCCTCTGCACATCATCATTAATTTTCTTCCCCCAGTCCTCCTTTTTTTCATTTTCTTCATTCATGAGTTTCTCAAACTATTCCTTTCCATACTTTCATCTTTGCAACACACTTTCTTCACTCATTTGTACATTTTCATCTATATCCCTAATGACCCTAAATTGCTGCACTGCCTAATAATAAGTACAAGTAACATATTTTATTTCATTAAATCATTTGTTTTGGGAATTTGGGGGCTATGTGTGTATTTACCTTTTTAGTGAGAATGAGAGTAATTTACCATACATTACTATCATAATGCGCTGCCTATAACAATGATGGTTAGTGGTGTGCGGATCGATACTGAAATATCGATTCTTCCGATACCAGTAAATTATGTTCTAGAATCGATTCTCATATTAAAAAATCTATATTTTAGTACTCTTGGGTAAATTTGTAGTTTTTCCATTAAAGGGAACGTAGTGGAAAGAAACTATATCATTCGGATCGTCTAATTTGGAAGGAACTACTTCCTCTTACGCCTTTCATAGTCATATGCGAAATACAGCTGTATAAATGTGTCGCAGCTCCTGGCGTGCGCACTCACAACAATGGCTGAGCATAAATGGAGTCATGTGTGGACGTATTTTACCTCCACAAACAGCCAAGACGCGGTTTGCGATACATGTGGCAAGACAGTGAGGTGTTGTGGCAACACTACTAACTTCGTCAAACACCTCAGAGTAAATCATATCACAGAATATGATGAGCTTATGTTAAGGCGAACTGAAGAGGAGGAGAGGAGACGGACAGGCGCTGCTAGGGTGAGACAGACGTCTCACGCGGAGTCCTTTAGTGCTGCAGCCAGGCAACATGCTCAAATAGTGCACAACTTCAGGTTTTTTATTTCTATATGATAATTCTGCATTATTAAGCAATAAGAACAAGTAGTCTGATGTCCTGTAATCATTATGAAGCTATATTATTATATTATTATTACAATTACATAATACAATTATATATTGTATTATGAAATGCAATGAAACATTAAGTTTTTGTACAAAGTATCGGTATCGGATCAGTATCGTCGATACCACCCTGAATTTTACTTGGTATCGGATCGGAAAGGAAATCAGTGGTATCGCACATCACTAATGATGGCATCAACAATACAGCAATTCTGCTATTTTTGATAAGTTTGTATACGATGGAACACTTGGAGTCTTGGAAAAGAGATATGCTCTAGGTGTGCTTTGCCTCAAAGCAAAAAACGAAGATAAGATATTTATCCAGGAGATGATACTGAATATGGAATCATATTGAAGAAGAAATTAAGGCTCAGTCATATCTTGTTTCAAAATGGAGGATTACCTATGACACTGCACGCTCATTGGTTACAACTTGGCAATCACAAGTCATTAGCTAATAATTGTGCACTTTCACAAACAGAGCCACCCTTTCTTGTCACATCTGTTTTTTGCAACCAAGATGGCAAAGGCAGAAACGTTCATCTTAAGGCTCTTCAAATGTGACTTCAAAAACTAATGGCTGGCATCATGGTCCAACTTTTGAGATAAGGAATTACCCATTTAGACCACAAACGATACACATACACACCTTCTTGTCCAGCTGAAGTGATGTCCACTCTGAACATAAGCTGCCCGCTCACATGGTCCATAGGAAGACGATGACACAGGCTGTAGCTGACTGTCTGATCACTGCACACACATAAACAATTGTTTTGTCCCTACTGACAAACACCTACTAGCATTTCAATACAGTACAGAAAACAAGCACTCTCTTTCCTCAGCCCACTGATCTCAATTCAATCAACAATCAAGTGACTGGATGGGTAAATGTGTATCAACTACATTCTGCTGATTTATATGCAGTTTTCCACAATGGTGAATTTACTGGTAATTTCTGTGCGACTTGCCCAGAGACTGACAACTTTTGTTAACACTGCACAAACTGTATGTCACCATTGCTTACTTAAATTAATGCCTGACCAGCAAGCTGATTGGAAATTATGGATAGGTACTGACTGAACTACATAGGTTGCTGAAGGTCAGACCTTCCATAGAAGGTTGCTCTTTCTGTCTTAAAGAGCAATCCTTCTATTAAAGAAATGTAAAAAAAAAAAAAAATACAACCCACGTGACACTGTCATTGACGCTGAGTCCGACTGACTTTCCTTGCACAGTTGTTTTGTCCTTTACCTGTTTTTGGTTTGAACCTATCTCATGTTTGGCTCTGCATGCCAACTTACTCAGCAGCTGGCCATTCCAGAAGTCTCTGGATGGGGATGATCAGCTGGCCCAGGAAGCGCTTGATGATTGGCCGGCTCTTGGCAAACTTGTCCTTCACCTCAATCTCCAGCACATCAGTTATCAAAGCCACAAATGTATATTTCTAAAGAAAGAGTAAATAGCAAAATGCTGGAAAATTTAGTATATTTATACAGTTGTGCTTGCATTACATAAAGTTAATTATTGACTCTGCCCTGTGACTTTACCTGGCCTACCACTTCGTGGCTCAGTTGCTGTCATTCCAAATCATTTCTACTAACAGTTGACTGCAGAATATTTAGTAGCAAGTAAATTTCTCAACTGAAATGTTGCACAGGTGGCATTCTATCACAGTACCACACTGGAATGTACTGGAATGACAGTATTACATAGCTGACACGGTGGATTCAAATGGAACAATCTCAAAGTAAAAGAGCTGCTTTAAAATGAAAACAGAGAAGGGAAAAAAGAAGAGGACAAAGCAAGGATTAACCTGGGACAAGGATTTACACAGAGTTTTAGGATTTAAGGGGCTTAAAAACAGAAATCCAGGAGTTATCATTTAACTGATGGCTAAGTAACAAACCATGCCATAGATAGATAGATAGATAGATAGATAGATAGATAGATGACCCCAGAACACTTCTAAAATTTGCCATTTTTGTGTTGTTTTTTATGGTTGCAATGCTGCATCTATCCATTAACCCAGTGGTTCCCAAACTTTTTTTGCCAGGCCCCCCTTTTTTACAAGAAAAATGTTCGCGCCCCCACCACCTAACCCCCCCCGCACAAACGCATCCTCCAAACACACACACCCATATTTTGTTTACAAACTCCATTGCGGTTTATTTCACACCTCAAACATTTAGTAAACAATTAAGCAAATACAAGTAAATAAATTACAGGCAGTAATAAAATATACTACTAACTCTTTTACGCTGCGTCCACACCTACACGGGTATTTTTGAAAACTCAGCTGTTTCTATGCGTTTGGGCTTTTCATCAACACGTAAACGGCGTTGCGATTCACCGAAAACGGAGATTATTTAAAACTCCTTTTTGCGTTTACGTGTGGGACGAGGATTACAGAGTTCGTCACGCAACGTCAAAGGTATGTGCCTCTTTTCACGTCACGCTGTGCGCCACGTTATTGTTTACATGAGATGAATTGCAGAATGGCAGATAGAGACAAAATACTGTTACTGTTAAGTATCTTCAGGTTTTACACGCTTACATATACACACGCAGTTACTGTCCCTCCATTTAGAAAGGCAGAGGCGTCACGGTGTAATTATTTTACGTGTAGTTGTTTTTTCCTGTGTAATAATATTCAACATTGTTATCAATACATTTTTCAAAAAATGTCTCTCTGTGCAAAATGGGTTTAAACACATAAACAGCTGTGGGATACTGTTTGTCCGTGATTTGAACCGGGGAACAAATTACGGCAGGATCAGCCTGATATTATTTGTATCCCGCTGTAACTTTACTGCATAAAGAGCTAACATCATGTTAGCTCTTGATTTTTAGTTCACAAACACTTCTTGTAATAACTAACTACTCCTGACATTAAATGTCAGGAGTAGTTATTACAAGAAGTGTTTGTGAACTAAAAATCAAGAATGTGGGATACTGTTTGTCCGCGATTTGGAGAGCCCAGCGCTGCTCCCGACGCAGGGAAACTAATTTTGCAGGGGATCCTACCTCGGCACTTGTGCAGGTGAAGCCAAAGGGAAGATATGCTTCACCATATTTTCCTGTCTTTGGTTTGGAAACATATTTGGCGATGCTTCATCTCCTGCTTTGCGTTTATGTGGGAGCCCCGTCAAAAACCTGTCCACAGTGTCCAAGCGCTCTTTTTTTTTTCTTCTTCTTTTCATACCGCGCCCCCCCTGCAATGGCTTTGCGCCCCCCCTAGGGGGCGGGCCCCACACTTTGGGAACCTCTGCATTAACCCATGTTGTTCTGCTTATAAAATTCAGGGTCACAAGTATTGTTTTATGTGGTTGCGTGTGGTGTGCTGATTTTTGTTAAGCTGATAGAAACGATGCTTTTGAAATTACCTGCCACTTAAAAAACTCATGTCATGCTTGCACCTCTTTTGTAGTGCTAGCTAGATGCTGAAGTACCTCAACTGCAACTTATGGATATTAACACTCATTACCTTGTTGTGCCAATGAAAAACACCGGCCCATGTTAACCCCTGACTTTGGCATACAGTTCTGTCTCTTTCATCTCTTTTTATGCGACATCCCTTAGTGATTGATACACCATTAGGATGTATGATTAGGAACATAAAATAATAACTCCCCTCAGATGTGTTAAACCGAAAGTAACAAGCCTGTTTTGAAAATGTAAGGAGTACAGATATTTACTTCCAAACATATAAACTTCTTCCTATAGACCTTCAGAGGATACTTCATGTAGTCTTGATAAATGGCCAAAGGGGGGCCAGGTTTCCAGCTGCCAGTTGCCAGCTGCTCTAGCACTCAACGCCTCCAATTGCTAATGCAAGTTAGCCACACTGTCCGATGTAAGAAGTTCTCTGATTGGTTAGAGAGAGACACACTGGCTGCCTGGATCTTTCTACAGAGCTGTGTAGATAGCTTTGCACTGCTAAGAAATATGTGTGCTTATATAAAAATACAGCCTCTGTATTTACACTCTGCCCAACAAAGATATACATGAAGAATATGAAAGGATTCTGCAGTGAGATGGAGAGCTGAACCTTGGAGTGTGTGTCTGTGGACAGTCTGACCCCCTGTTGAAGGTAATGTGCTAAACATGGCTAATGCTATTATTACTGCCTTAAAGCTCATGATTAAAATGCTGATTGTAAATACATCAGTCCATATGTTGCCACATAACTATAGTTGTCTCTTCTATCTTTCCTTTTATTACTCTGCCAAGGCAAAGAGTAGAGTCAACACTATTGATGTAAGTTCATTTATTTTAACTACAGGAGTGTACAAATTCATCCTCAGCTGGACATAGATGATCATCAAGGACCATCTTTACCTAATCCCAGCCTCTAAGACTACGTTCACACTGCAGGTCTTAATGCTCAATTCAAATTTTTTGATCAAATCCGATTTTTTTGTCTGCTTGTTCGAACTACAAATAAAATGTGCGCTCTAGTGTGAACCCTCAAAGCGGCCCGCATACGCAAAAGAAGACGTCACACACAACGCGCTCTGTTTAGACCCAGAGCAAACAGTATTGTTTGACTGATGGCCCTTAATATAAAGACTTGTTTCTGACTTTACGTTTCCCAATTTTGCTTTAAGTTGTAAAGTTATTTTGTTATTTACATATGGCCTAATAATTATCCTTATTGCTGTTTTAGAGAGGAGCGGTGCTTCAAAGGATAGTTGAAAATTTCTGTCAGGATCTGCAGATTATACAGTACAAATAAAATGTTCACGTTTCTTCGTTGTCTTCCCAACAGTTTCACTGACATCTACACTGGATGGCCAGGACGCATTCACGATGTCTTCTTGGCGTCTGTCTTGTGTCAGTGACGTAAAAGACGGATTTAATGCGACATGACCGTTCAAACAGAAGTCGCTTTCTAAAACATCAGATATGTATCGGATTCAGTACTTTAGGATTTGATGCGCTTTCGCCTGCAGTGTGAACGTAGCCTAATACGTTCACACTACATCAATCTTATCAGTGAATGCCCAGTATATTGCAATGAGTAGCATTTAACCATTTACTGCACCTACAGTACCTGTATGTAGTCAAATGTGTGGTAAAGATATAGATAACTGAATTTAGTTATTAATGCATTATATGCAATGAAAACCAAAACTGAAATTGATTCAGTTTATACATTTTCTCTGTATGCCCTGTAGGGTCTGTACCTATAAAAAATATACAGACATCCAGCCTTTTATGTTTACAGTGATACAAAGCGTTAGAACAGTTTATCTATATGTACTTTTGCTAATAACAAATCATCTTTATTCTTAATCAAAAACATAATCAAAGTACAGTAAAGTCTAATTAGTACGATGAATAAGAAATTTAAGTAGTGAAATGGTTCTAATACCTGAAAATGGATGTTCATGTGACAGTGAGCTAATGATAACTCTATTAGAAGTAAAAGAACTGGCATGGCCAGAGCATGCAAGACTACTTAGGGCTGCCAGTTTATTATTAGAATAGGTGGGGTAGATTTCCGGATGTCACAGACAGATAGAGTGCCCTCACCCATCGGCTCCATCCAAGCTCTGTAGTGCCTGCTGGGTAAAACTCATAGGATCAGAGGGTGAACTATTTAAATAGAAAACCAACCCAGACTTCCTGTATTGAGGTGCTGGTTCCACAGATCGACAGACTGCACTCTCCATTATTGTTGCCCTGCTATAAGAATATAATGGATTTGGCATCAACACCAGTGCTCTTCATCTTCAACTTTTCCTATTTATCTTTACCCATACATTAAACATCTCCTTTAAATGGTGTATGAGTTTATATCTTATTGAGTCAGTGTGACGTTATGCTAACCTCCCCATGCCACACAGGGTTGATAGTGTTGGATATGATGGAGGAGCGTCTCTCCTGGCCATGGTGGGTAAACTTAGGGAGGCCGCTCCTCTTCCCGGGCTGGATCGACATTTTCAGGTAGGGGTCCGGGTTGAAGAACATCCCTTTCTTTAGGTTCACTGCTCGGAAGTCTGAATTGGAATACTTCATGAGTATTTTTGTATTCATTCTCCAGCACATTTCCACTGACTCATTCATCTCACCTGACAGGGTGAAGCTGACAAGTTTCCGACAGTGCTCATACTCTGACTGCTCCTCCACCTGGCCTTCACCCCTCACCTGATAACAAAAAAAAAAGAAAAACAAAAGAAAATGAACATGTTTTCAGCCCTGACTCTAACAGATAAAAGTTGAACCAGGAAGACTTAAGTGGGGTGGAGTTAAGACTGTTTCTCACATCTCTTCTCATGAGAGAGCTTAGTGCCATTTACCTCACTACAATTACCCCTCATTGAATCTCACTGTTTAAATACAGTTTATGGCTTACCAAAGCCATAAACTGTCCAAAATATATTATTCTTTTCACAAAGCTCCATGTATTAATGGTTGAATTTATTAACCATTATTTTATCAGGTAGAGTCAGTAAGAGTGAAAAAATAATTTTGTAAGCTCTTGGACTCTTGAACAGTTCCTTGTGTAACCTGGATTTGCTTATCCATCCATTTCTTCCTCTTCTCCAATTCTGAGTCGTGGCATGGCTGGAGCCTATCCTAGCTGTCTTAGGGCAAGAGTTGGGGTACCCCTGGACCTGTCCAGGGTGTACTAACACATAGAGACAGACAACCATTCATACTCCGATTCACACCTATGGGCATTATAGAATTACCAATTAACTTAACCCCACTAACTGCATGTCTTTGGACGGTGTGAGGAAGCCAGAGTACGCAGAGAGATCCCATACAAACACAGGGAGAACACGCAAACTCCACAGAGAAAGGCCCTGGCTGTGAGGCAACAGTGCTGACCACTGCGAGATTGTAGAACACTGGTCAACTGTTCAGCAGGTCAAGTTAAAGGCAATGTCAGACATCACAAAGGAAAGTCCTACAACACAAAGCACAAGCAACAAAAAAGGCTAAAAAAAATGCCTGGAGTCCTTTTTTAATCACTAGTGACTAAAAAATTCTCATTAGCACCTTTCCACGCACTGAGCACATACTGCTTTGCCTTTACAGTATGGCCCAGATAAACCCCTGTGGGGTTTGCAAATTCACACTGTACAAGCTCTATCGTAAGACATTGTTAGATCCCAGGAGGTTTGGACTCTACATTAAACTTTTCTATAGCATTGAAGGTCTCAGTGAGCACCATGGCCTCTATCATCTGTAAATGAGCTCGTCCCTCGGCTAATGTGAGCAATCAGGGTAGAAGTGCCTTAGTCAGGAAGCTGCGTGTTAGGGTACCTGGGTCGTCGACCCAGTGTTTGTGTTTTTGGTTCTTTGAGTCTTGTTAATTTATTTGATTCTCTGTGTATTTTATATTTCTTTGCCCAGTATGATTTTACTCCTGAGTTTATTCTCTATTTCTAGTCTTGGTTTGCCTTTGTGATTCCTCCCCTGTTAGGTCAGTCTTGTTTTCATGTGCATCTGTCTGTTCCCTTAGTCAGTCTGCGTCTCTGCGTACTTCCTGTTTTACTTTGATAGTCTTCCGTCGGTGTGCGCCAGGTTCTGTTTTGCGTCTCCCCGGTCTCATCTGTTTAAGTAGGGTCAGCTGTGTTTCCTTTCTGGTTCTTGTTCCCTTGTTTAACCCTTGTATTTATTGTCTGTGTTTTCCTCTGTTCAGTGTTGTGTGTTTCTAGTTTAGTTTCTAGCGTTCCCCAGTTTATTTTCTGTATTGACTCATGCCAGCAATAAAGCTGAGGTTTTTGAGTTTGAGTTCGCATGCTGGAGTCTGCATTTGGGTCCTCCATTCCTGCCTGCCGCACACAGACCATGACACGAAAAACCTGACAGTTGGCACTCTGACAGTGCTCCGGCGTTGCTCTGAGGATAACCTTCCAATGAGACAACCATTTCTGCAGCACTCCAACAATTATGCCTGTCTGGTAGAGTGGCCTGACAAAAGCCACTCCTCAGTAAATTATAAAGAACAGCCTGCCTGGAGTTTACCAAAAGGCACCTGTCAGGCAACCTATCAGATAATGACAAAACAAAATTCTCTAGTCAGATGAAACAAAGATTTAAGTCTTTGAGGGTCATGTCTGGAGCATTGCTCATTGCCTGGCCAATACAATCCCTAAAGTGCATGGGGGTGGTAGCATCATCCTTTAGGATTGGTACCCGGGCTAGTCTTCCCAGTTCCTGAGGAAAAAAATGAATCTAGCAACACAGAAACATCTTTGATCACGTTTTAAGCTGAGGAGCTCAAGGTTATATTTATATAACCTTGAGCTCAAGGTTATATTTATATAACCTTGAGCTAATTTAAATTTATTAACATTAACAAATCCTTCACACCTTTGAACTTCATTTTCACAATTCTATAATCTCACTTCTAGTATTATTCCTAACTATTGCCAAGAAGAAGGTCATCACTCTGAATTGGAAACCAAAAAACAAGCTACATATTGAGTTGTGAGCAGTGGAATTATCTTCTAACATAGCTCATATAACTAAGGGAAAATATCTGCTTCCCTCAATAGTTAATACTGCTGAATTAGATGGTCTTCAACTATGAATAAATAACTTGGTGAAACTGATTCCCAAAACACATCATGGTAACATGCATCATTAATTTTTGAAGTTCTGCTAATATAATTCATATTTTTTCTAAGTTGAATCATTCTCTAAAGACTACTAGAGATTGCACTGCCATTAAAACCATCTACTATTACAAATGTCTTACTAGGTAAATATATGAATGTGTGTTATGTATGTACTGTATATATGTAAATATGTATATTATTTGTAAGAGTTTGAGTATAAAAGGTATTTATGGATATGTGTTGTTCTGTGCAAGCATACACATATGCAACATGAGACAGGAAATTCTATTCTAATCCCCCCACAGTCCAGTGACGTGCATGATGGTTAACTGGCCAAAGAAATGCATGTGAGATAAAGGCATGTAGTATAAAACCATTTCAGTAGTACGAGAAGGACATTGCTATATTTCTATAGTCTTTCCGTATATTTTAGAGCATGGATGTGACAAATTATGAAATCCAGTTCTGTGCTTAATCATTTGCCTAATCACTTACATCTGTTACATGTTATAGAAAAATCAAACTTGATAATAAAAAAAAATAACAACTCAGTTTTCCTTTAATATAGCTGGTGTGTTTTTCTTTCCTCTTATGGAAGAGATCGGCATAGTGTGATATAGGTGTGCGTTTAAGTTTTAAGGAGTTTGTAGAGCTGAGCTGCCTTTTATTTTGAAAGGTTTTCTCATGTCTGATATATTAGACGGCCAAGTAAACGCCTGTATTTTGGTCAAGTTTTGGCTTGTCCTCACTGTGATGCTAATTTAAACTCCTTTATTTATTGTCAGATATAAAATATATACATTTGTAACAAATTGCAGCTGCTTGGGCCCACACCTGGACAGAGTATAAAACAATGACTGGAAGAAAAGAAGGTGGGACACAGACAACTATACATACTGGTACTGCAGGATTCTTGACGGTGATACAAGGTGTTGTTGCTCTTAATGCTCCACTTATACCATGATAATATTTAAAGCAGATCTTCGTCTCGGCTGTGAAGAGAGCAAACACAACACTCTACCTTTATGATCATAATTCCATATATTAAAAAAAACATTTTTAAGAGTTATGTAACTTAGTAAAATATCTGCCAGCAACAGAAAGCATTGATTCCAAAATCATTGAACACCTTATTTAAATAAAATTGAGACATAAATCTGTTACTACATTATATTACATACTGTGCAAAAGTCTTGAGTTATCCCTCACAATTCTATATGAATTTGCTAGAAAAATAGGAAATGTAGTGATTTATGCAAAAATACATTAAATTCAGTATGTAAAGGAAAAAACACAGTCTTTTCAATTTTCAATGTAAGTCAATATTTTGTATGAGCACGCTGAACACAGACAAGCATTTTTGTCATTTCTTTAAGCAGTCTTCACAAATAGCTCTCCAGGCTCGTTGAAAGACATTCCAGTGCTCTTCTTTGAATGTTGGCTGCTTTTTGTTGCATTCTCTGTCAAGATGATCCCATACTGCTTCAGTAAAGTTCTGAGGAGGCCAATCCTGTCACGACTGGGGCAGCAGTCATGTGATGAATAAATGAGGACCCAAGATGCAGACGGTGATGGAGATGCGAGTGGAGGTTTATTTACAGTGAAGATAACAGAAGTGAGGGCAGGACTGAACATAAACCTAAACTGGGTGAAACTAACGAACAAACCTGGAACATAAGGTCAGCGGGAGAAACTCAGGGATGGCAGATGAGGACAGCAGAACAGGGAGACGTAGAGAAACATAGGGAATGAACACAGACGACGCAACGAGGAACTGAGGGAAACACACACCATAAATACACAGAGGGACACTGGGAAATCACACACAGGTGGGAGACACAGCTGGACCTGATTAACCTGACAAGACAGGGGAACACTAACACCAGGGACCAACAGAGGGAGCACAAACCCAGTATCTAAAAACCCAAAACACAAACCATCCCAAAACAGCCCACAAATAATAATGAAAATAATAACAATAAATACACAAACACAAAATCACTGAGTCGTGGACTCAGGATCATGACAAATCCATGAGTAATAGTGTTCCACTATGTGTTTTTCTATCCAGGTATACTTATACTGCGATGCCAGTGTTTGGGCAAGGCCAGTGTTTCACATTGTCATGTCAAAATGTTAAGCTGTTTCCAATTAAATAAACTATCCATATGGTTTTGCATGGCAGATCAAAATCTGACCACACTTTTCTGTGCTTATAATGCCATCAATTCTGACAAGATCCCTAACAGCACTGGCTGAAATTGTTATTTAGATGCCAGAAGAGAACAGATGTTGTCGCGACCTCCTGAAAATACTTTTAGGATTTAATCCACCATATACACTCCCAGTCAAACACCTTCTCATTTAATGTCTTTTTCTTTATTTTCATGACTATTTACATTGTAGATTCTCACTGAAGGTATCAAAACTATGAATGAACACATATGGAACTGAATCATTCTAGGGTTTACCTTCCAATATAAAGTGCCTTGAGGCAACTGTTGTTGTGATTTGGAGCTGTATAAATAAATTGGATTGAACTGAATTGAATTGTGTATATCTGCTACTGGAACTCTGTGTGGCCTTTAAATGGACTCTAATCTGAGGTACTGTTAACTTGCAATTTCTAAGGCTGGTGACTTGGATGAAAATATCTTCAGCAGCAGAGGGGACTCTTGGTTTTCCTTTCCTGAGACGGTCCTCATTTGAGCCATAGCACTTGATGGTTTTTGCAACTGCACTTGGGGACACATTTAAAGTTTTAGCAATTTTCCAGACTGACTGTCCTTCAGTTCCTAAAGTAATGATGGACTGTTATTTCTCTTTAATTTGCTGATTGGTTGGTTGATCAGGTTGAAGAATTTATTAATGAAACTACAACATAACATCCAGAACGCCTCTCATCTCTGCAGTAATGGGTCATGTCTTCCACCACTTGGAGGCACTGGAACATGTTCAATGCCACAAAATCGTAAAGATGCTACATGAAATTTCATAACAGTAAAGTGGGCGTCTACTGGATAATATTTACCAAATCTGTGAATCGCACTTCTATGTTCACTTATTCTCTGTTTCAACTTCCATGTGGTTTTGCCAATATATGCAAGACCCCAAGGGCAATGTATCTTATATATATAACATGGGTAGATGAATATCACACTTCTAATCTAACACTGTGGTTTAAAAAAGTATGTAGTTTTACTAGTGTTGTGACATTGGCTCTAGATTTCAATATGCTAGATTTTAAAATGGCATGGAAGTGGGTTGATGACTTTTTAAAAACTATTTAAAAGCTAAGTATTTGAAGCTAAAAAATAACAGCAA
This sequence comes from Oreochromis aureus, assembly GCF_013358895.1. Classification (NCBI taxonomy): domain Eukaryota; kingdom Metazoa; phylum Chordata; class Actinopteri; order Cichliformes; family Cichlidae; genus Oreochromis; species Oreochromis aureus. Next base: position 3,500,905 of record NC_052963.1, on the reverse strand, counting down.
TTATATACTATATGTTTAAATTTTGTAAAATTAAATTAAATTTTAAAATTAAATTATTTTTTTAAAAATACAAATAGAAATTTGATCATTTGAGACTGGAGTAAACCAGGTCTTTAACCCTCTCAGGCTCAAATTAAGTTTTTGTTGCTAATGCACAACCAAGTCCTGCAGTGGTACTTCTGAGTAAAAAAAACTCATAAAATATGTATGTGGGGCAATCAGGTTGTTAGTTTTTAACTGTTGCAAATCAGCAACGCCTGCCTTGAAAGGGTTAAATCTGTCCCACATTTGTCATGGTCCTGAGTCTGATGACTCGGTGTTTTGTGTTTCTTTATATTATTCTATGTTCTTGTTTATTCTGTTATGTCTTTTGTTTAGGTTTGCTATGTGTTAGAGTTTTGTCTTATGCCTGCCTATGTTCCCTCTGTCTGTCCATGGTGTCACTGTGTCTGCTCGTGAGTCTGTCTGTTAAGTTCAGTGTCTTGTCTGGTCCTCTGTGTCTGTTAGTTTCCTGTTTTATTCTGAAGGTCCTTGTCTCATGTGAGTGTTCACAGCCTTACGTCTGTGTCTTGTCAGCTGTGATTTCTCCCAGGTGTGTTCCCCTCCTGTCTCCCATCCCTTGATTACTGCTGTGTGTATTTAAGCCCTGTGTGTTCTCCTGCCTGTTGCTGGTTCGTCTGCGTTATATGGTGTTTTGTTCTCTGGCCTGCGTTATCTCCCTGCATCTCTGTTCTGGTTTCAGGTTAGTTTTCCCAGTTTAGGTTTGTCAGTTCTGTTCTCGGCACCCTCGCTCCTTTTTTCGTTGTTTGTCATCCACTTCAATAAAGCTCACTCTCATCTGAAGCAGTGCTTGCATTTTGGGTCCTTTAATAATTTCACACAGCTCGCCTTGCGAGCCTTGACAACATTACTAATTCACGTTTATTTTGATGGTAAGAAAGATGAATGAATGAATGAATATCTATCTATCTTGAAACATATTTAATACATGAAGCTAAAATTTCACAGTAACCACCATATATGTTCAAACTTTGTACCATAACATTTCATGCAAATCAGATCTGAGGTGGAATCATCCATTGATATGACCGTCCTTTGCATCTCCAACTCAGAAACGGAGACTGAGACTTTAATGCACTTGTTCAAGCCCCACACAGACTGCGGCAGTGTGCCAAAGGTAAGACAAGTATGTACACCCAGTGAAGCCTGGCCTCCACAGCAATAATATCATTAGGTTTTTTTCAACAAACTCAACAAAGCTATACAGCATTGACGGGAAGTATTCATCGCATAAATAAAGGATAATTTGTAATTAACAAGAACACAAGACACTCACGCTCCATAAAATAGGGTCCTGGCTCCAGTCTCCACACAATCTGTCCTCTCTGGGTGCCGTTCACACCACGGTTCTTGGATTCCCACACATTGGCCACACAGGTCTCATCTGTGAAACATTTATATGTAAATATACATAAATATGTTTAAGTAAATACACATTCCTAAATGTGTTCTTTACCTCTGCACAGATGCTTACAGACATGGAAGGATGCCAACAGTTATTGATACAAGAAGAACACACAAACCTAAGTTTTTAAACAGTGAAATTACAATTCACACAACTACTGCTTGCCACACTTAATTTTCTATTTGTTTTTTTTATTGTTATATTACTTCAATATCTTACATTTTATGTATTTACCTTTTTATTCTCTGAATTTGTCAAATTTTAGTACATAAAGATCTTTTGTAGTAACATGTTTCCATATCATTGGTCCACATCATTGGTTTATTTTAAGTGTTTTTCTTCTTCATTGTCTGTCTGGTGTATAACATTGTTATTAATGCACAATTTGCACAGTTAAGCAGCATGATTTATTATTGAAGAATGTAATAAACGGTTTAAAGTGCCTTTATTATTAGTTTTTGACAGTCTCCATTAAACGGTTCTCAAATTTAACTTAATATCAAAGTTTCTCTTAGCTTTCAACTAGTTGGTTAGTCCATTTTTTCCTCATTAAGTTAAGAAATTGGTTGCCCTGAACATCCATAAAAGCCATTTATTTACAGGCAGCGTCTACTAGTTCAAATCTGATGATGCTCCAGTTAAGTTCTGAATTGGCCTTTTCCTGCTCCTATTTTTAAGCATATTAAAGGACAAAAATGAGGGATTTGTATTAGCAGTGTCATCCTCTGAATGTTTTATCACACTGTGAGACATGTTTTTATTCTTCAGGACTGAGCTGACTGATCTGCACACAGTTTTACTTATTTTACTAAAATTCACCATCTCATATTTACCTCAACTTGATCTTGTTACTGAATGCTCCTCTCTGCCCTAAGTCCTCTATAATAATAATTAAAAGAGCTAAATTGTCATGGTCCTGAGTGCGTGGACTCAGTGATTTTGGGTTTGGTGTATTTGTTGTTATTATTATTATTATTCTCATTATTATTTGTGGACTGTTTTGGGATGATTTGTGTTTTGGGATTTTTGGATTCTGGCTTTCTGGGTTGGTGCTCCCTCTGTTGGTCCCTGGTGTTAGTGTTTCCCCTGTCTCATCAGGTTAATCAGGTCCAGCTGTGTCTCCCACCTGTGTGTGATTTCCCAGTGTCCCTCTGTGTATTTATAGTGTGTGTCTGCCTGTGTTCCTTGTCGTGTTGTCTGTGTTACTCTGTGTTCATCTCCTGGAAACGGTCTGTGAACCTTTCTGTGAATCCACTGTGTGCTCTCCCTGCTGTCCTCCCTTCATGTTCAGGTTTACCGTTCTATAGTTTAGTTTCTCCCAGTTTAGTTTATCCTAAGTTCTGTTTTTGCTATCCCCACTTTGTGTTCTGTCATTTATAATAAACCACCCTTGCATCTCAGTAAGTGCTGCATTCGAGTCCTCTTTCCCACACATCACACGGCTGCTGCCCCAGCCGTGACATAAATAATCAGGGAAAATCTTGATGTTGATTTGAATGAGCCCTTGGACATATAAATGTCACCACATGCAGTTGGATCATCACGTAGGAGCCAGAAGGCAAAAGGAGGATGAGACTCGATATCAGGTTAGTTGTGAGCCACAGGGTATATCTTCTTTGGGGGTTTTTTCCTTTTTTAAGTTTATAGGTGTTGTTGTTGCTTTGCTCACTAATTTTAGGTTTTTCCTGCTCCTAAAAAGCCTTCGGGAGATGAAGAATGATTGGTCTGCCTATAGTTTGGGCAATAAGTCTGTATTACCTCGCTTGTGTATTTTTAATTTTTTAAATTTAATTAGCCAATTTTACAATGAATCTTACATTTCTGACAAACACAAAAATCATATGATATATGATATTGATCTCTGATATTCACTGTAAAAACGATAACTAGTAATTGTTGATTTGATTAAAGTTTTCAAATTAAACTGACTTAGAAATAAAACTTTCCATTTACAACCTAAAAAAGCTTGTCTGCCCAACAAATTTCTTCCATTGTTGTCCTAACTAAGATTTTCTAGCGAGCATAACAAAGATTATCAACTTTTGAGTAGATTTTTTGAGTCGAGTTGGGAACCAGTGGGAAACCCCGTACATGACTGGCACATGTGGTCTGAACAAGTTTGAACTAGACCAAACGAGCCTGAGCAGACTGTGTGATAGTTAGTGGTTTGTCGATGTGTTCTGGACTGAAAACCTGCTAAGAAAATTTGAACATACGTGGCCAAAGTTGGATGAAAATTACAATTTTTCGACCGTTACGGATTTTACCTGGTCTGAAGTTGGAGTGTATTATTTGACCATTTTTTTTGGGACCGGTGCGGGAGCTGCCGACCATTTGCCCTAGCAGGTAAGCAAACAACATCTGTTATTAGGATTTTCTACAAGCGCCTAGGCTGCATCCTCCTGAGGACCCAGCAGGGTGGAACGAGTAAAGCACTGAAAAAAAGCCAAACAATAACATATTTAAGTCATCTAAAGCTAGCGAAGGACCGCGCGGGTGTGGGTTGAAAATGATATGCCAGGAGTTCGCTGTTCTCGCCAGCTCGAGCCTTGAATCCCCAGCTAGCTATCGAAGCTGGTGGTAACAGACGTCTCCGAAAACGTAGAAGCATTTTTGCAAAAATGTGTTGTCTTAATAAACTGAGCAGATATTTGAAATTTACACAGCTACATTCTCGCTTGAAAATATCTTAAAAGTTTACTTTGGGAGGGAGTCCGATCCGTAACTTTTTTTTTCTCGTTTTTTTTCTACATTATATTGAAATGTTTCATTATTGCAAACATTTTCTCTCAGGCGGAGAGAGGTCCTGGAGTGTCAGCCTATGGTATCTGAGGTCCAGGAGAGATGACCTGCGCTGTTTTCCTCTGAGGAGGTAAGACTGTCTTAATTTATTTATAATTTAATTATTATTCAAATTGGGCATGATTTATACTAGATTGACTATATTGAAGTAGTACAGTATTTGCTGGGGTAATGCATTGGCCAACTTTATTATCTTGTGCTACCACTCCAGTCAAGGCCCTTGCCAGTGGTATATTGAAATCCTTACCCTCAACATTTCTGCCACTACAAGAAAAGAGTCCCCATGCTAAATTGAAATTGTGAAACAGAAAGGCAATCTCATAATTTTGACTTAGCATGTTTTTTTTCTTTTTGTGCTAGAAATAGGATTTCTATAGACTGAGACGGTTAGGGAAAGAATACTAAGGCAGGTCACAGAATCTGATTGGTCACAGATTTTGGTGCAACTTAGAACATAATATGTATTTTCATATTGATACTGGGTTTTGTGGAGGGTATTTCTATTCCTGTGCAAAAGACGTATTCATGAGAGATTTTTGAAGTAGGTTTTGCTGTTGATAACACAATCAGGCATATAACATGGTGCAGACTGTACAACACAGCTACCCAGGAATTTTCTGTGCTGAATAAATGACAATATTTTGGTGAATGTATTGTTTAGATATCTGAAAAATTTCATCGGATCACAAGCAAAGACCTCCTGGGGACCTTCAATGCATCCCTTGACAAATTTGTGCCTGGCCTGCTGAAACTGTACTGGTCTAAGAAGGGAGCTCTTGGTGAGGAGATGGAAGACCTCCTGGATAAACTTGATGAACAGGTGAGTGAAGTGCTCCTTTATCTGACATTTTTAGAAGAGAGTATACTTTTCTCATAACAGAAACTGAAAAAGATGTTGGCTTCAAACAAAACACATCAGTGGACATGTCAGTAAAAATGAATGTCATCAGTCATTGCTTTGTTCTTATTTGGCAGTATTTTTTCAGTTCAGTTCAGTTCAGTTCATTTTTATTTCAAACATTTCAAACATGTGTCTTCGCAATCATTATAAAATATCATTTCATTATTTGTTTGAAAAGGAGTAGGCAGAAGTATTTACTTATTTGTCCCTACCCCCTCAAGTTTTACCTCTCATTCATTTAATTTTCTTTTAGTCTTAAATTAAACAATCAACATATGAAACAAAAGTTAAAAAAAAAAAAAAAGCAAAACAAAATAAAACGTAAATAAATCAAAAACAAGAAATAAGCAAGCCCCACCACAGTATAGTTTCTTTCATATGAAAAATACAGAATGAGTATATTTGCAGATACACAAGTTATGGAAAAACAAACAAACCAAAAAAAACAAACAAAAAACCCAAAAAGAACCACAACACCATTTCCAGCGACATTACCGTCCTGGGTTAACCCCGTTTTCTTCATTCTTATAGTTATTTAAAATTAGGTTTTTATATTTTATTTTAAACTGATTTATGTTTTTACTTTCCTTTATTTCTTCTGTTAGACTGTTCCATAATTTAACTCCTGCAATTGAGATAGACATAGTTCTTAAAGTTGTTCTAGCACTTTGTATTTTTAAATTCCATTTCCCTCTTAAGTTATACCCACCTTCTCTTTCTATGAACAATTTACAGATTTCTTTTGGAAGCAATTTATTTCTTACTTTATACATTATTTGCGCTGTTTTAAACTCCACCAAGTCTTGGAATTTAATAGCTTTCATTTTGACAAAGAGTGCATTTGTATGGTCCCTGTACCCCACATTATTTATTAATCTAATGGCCCTTTTCTGTATTATAGTTATTGTTTGTGTGTTACTTTTGTATGTGTTTCCCCAGACCTCTACACAGTAGCTCATATACGGCAGTAGTAAAGCACAGTATAAAATGTGCAGTGCTTTCTGATCCAACATATGCTTTGCTTTCCCCAGGACGGCAATGCCCCGTGCCAATTTCCCCCGAACATAAGTAATGTGTGGCTTCCAACAGAGCTTATTTAATTTGTAAAAAGAAAGTAAAATTGTTAACATGGTGTTGTTGTTGTTGGGGTTTTTTTGTAAGTTTTGCGTGTTGCTGGGTCTGACCTGTGCTTTATTTTCATTACTATGAGAGTTCTGATTTTGCATTGTGTATAGTACACCATGTTACTACACTAATTGAAATTCTTGTTTTCCACTGAAAACTCTTTAGACATCCAACATTGTGTCCAACGGCCACTGAGAGGCCTGCCCATTTTCCTCAAGAGAAGATGCAACAGAAGTTTTCCTGAAGTGCTTAGTAAGTACAAAAAAGTAATGCAAGTAAAACTAATTGCTATGAGATGTTTTCAAAGGATGGGTTTATCCAAAATGGAAATGTACACTTCCTCAGTGCAGTCCAGATAATTTTATAGTGGGGATTGCAGTTGTCATAACTCTCTCCTTTTTTTCTGCTGAGCAGCAGCTGGGCATTGTTAGTGGTTGTTCCATAGCAGAAAATATTTTTGTACAAAACTCACAAGGTGGCATTAATTAAAGGAAAATAAGCTTTTTCTTCTTAAAACCTCAATGAGTCAAACGACCAGCATGGTATAGAGGTTAAAGTTTAAAATCTTTAGAAATTTGTTTTGTCTTTAGTTTTTCTTAGCTTTCAATAATTCATATTTTACTTTTCTTCAGGACACTGACATTTTGGAACCAGTGTTGAACGGTGCATCAGTTGGAAGGGGACATCGTGCTACATAACATTCCAGATCTCTCTACTGCCCTGGCATACCTCTTTCGCCTTCTGTATGCCCTCAATATTGATTATCCAAAGCAAATGAGTTTTACCTTTGAAGCAATTGCCATCTTGTTTTGACCTGGTCAGACAATATGAAGGTGAAGTGGATAAATCATTATTTTAGTCAGATGAATCTGTATTGTTGAGAATATATGGTGAAAATGTGTCTTGTAGTATTTTAAAAGATTTGTTATAGTGTTAGTTTCCTCTTCATTGATGGTAACATTTCTAATAACTTTTAACTTCCATCGTTCATCATAGTAAGCCCATGTAAAATGTCAATGTCTGGGTACATAGGCAATCGTTTGTGGCACTACCCTATTTAATGTGCAATAGTTATGTTCAGCTTTTACAAGACGGTCAGGGTGTGTGTGTGGGTGAATTATTAAGTTGCTTTTCTTTTTTGGTTCTGGACTCTAAGAATTTTAACTTCTCTGCTGGGGTGCTCAAAGCACCCAAAAGAAACTGGCAACACGTTTTTGTTTGTTTGTTATTTCTTTTCTTTCTTTCTTTTCTTTTTTGTTTTTTTTTTTTTTAACAGAAATTCACCCTACTACCCATGACATTCTGAAATGTACTGAAAAGACTGTTGAACAAAATAAATAAGCTTTTAGATAACATTGAATTGTGCTTTGTTTTATTCTACAGGGAGTGCAGAATTATTAGGCAAATGAGTATTTTGTCCACATCATCCTCTTCATGCATGTTGTCTCACTCCAAGCTGTATAGGCTCGAAAGCCCACTACCAATTAAGCATATTAGGTGATGTGCATCTCTGTAATGAGAAGGGGTGTGGTCTAATGACATCAACACCCTATATCAGGTGTGCATAATTATTAGGCAACTTCCTTTCCTTTGGCAAAATGGGTCAAAAGAAGGACTTGACAGGCTCAGAAAAGTCAAAAATAGTGAGATATCTTGCAGAGGGATGCAGCAGTCTTAAAATTGCAAAGCTTCTGAAGCGTGATCATCGAACAATCAAGCGTTCATTCAAAATAGTCAACAGGGTCGCAAGAAGCGTGTGGAAAAAAACCAAGGCGCAAAATAACTGCCCATGAACTGAGAAAAGTCAAGCGTGCAGCTGCCAAGATGCCACTTGCCACCAGTTTGGCCATATTTCAGAGCTGCAACATCACTGGAGTGCCCAAAAGCACAAGGTGTGCAATACTCAGAGACATGGCCAAGGTAAGAAAGGCTGAAAGACGACCACCACTGAACAAGACACACAAGCTGAAACGTCAAGACTGGGCCAAGAAATATCTCAAGACTGATTTTTCTAAGGTTTTATGGACTGATGAAATGAGAGTGAGTCTTGATGGGCCAGATGGATGGGCCCGTGGCTGGATTGGTAAAGGGCAGAGAGCTCCAGTCCGACTCAGGCGCCAGCAAGGTGGAGGTGGAGTACTGGTTTGGGCTGGTATCATCAAAGATGAGCTTGTGGGGCCTTTTCGGGTTGAGGATGGAGTCAAGCTCAACTCCCAGTCCTACTGCCAGTTTCTGGAAGACACCACCTTCAAGCAGTGGTACAGGAAGAAGTCTGCATCCTTCAAGAAAACATGATTTTCATGCAGGACAATGCTCCATCACACGCGTCCAAGTACTCCACAGCGTGGCTGGCAAGAAAGGGTATAAAAGAAGAAAAACTAATGACATGGCCTCCTTGTTCACCTGATCTGAACCCCATTGAGAACCTGTGGTCCATCATCAAATGTGAGATTTACAAGAAGACCCGTATGAAAAGAACATCGAGGGAGCAGTTTACCCTGCCCGGGATAGGGTTACCGGGGCCCCGCCCTGGAGCCAGGCCCGGGAGGGTGCCCGAGCGGCGTCTGGTGGCCGGGCCTTAGTCCATGGGGCCCGGCCGGGCACAGCTCGAAGAGGAGACATGGGCCCATCCTCCGCAGAGGCCCACCACCCGCAGGAGGCGCCATAGGGGTCGGGTGCATTGTGTGTCGGCGGCCAGGCCAGGAGCGGAGGCCCTGGACCGATTCCGGCTGCCAAGACTGGCAATAGGGACATGGAATGTCACCTCTCTGGTGGGGAAGGAGCCTGAGTTAGTGCGTGAGGTTGAGAAGTACCGGCTAGATATAGTCGGGCTCACCTCTCGCATGGCTTGGGCTCTGGAACTAGTCTCCTGGAGAGGGCTGGACTCTGTCTCAGTCTGGAGTCGCCCCTGGTGAAAGGCGGCGGGCTGGGGTGGGTATTCTGATATCCCCGGCTTGCTGCCGATGCGTTGGGGTTTTTCCCGTGGATGAGAGGGTTTGTTCCCTGCGCCTCAGGGTCAGGAACGGGTCCTGATTGTCATCTGCGCTTATGCGCCGAGTGGCAGTTCAGAGTACCCAGCCTTCTTAGAGTCCCTGGGGGTGCTGGAAGGTGCCCCACCTGGAGACTCTGTTGTCCTGCTGGGAGACTTCAATGCTCACGTGGGTAACGACAGCGAGACCTGGAGGGGCGTGATTGGGAGGAACGGCCTCCCTGATCTGAACCCGAGTGGTGTTTTGTTATTGGACTTCTGTGCAAATCACAGTTTGGCCATAACGAACACCTTGTTCGAACATAAGAGTGTCCATAAGTGCACGTGGCACCAGGATGCTCTAGGCCGCAGGTCGATGATCGATTTTGTAATCGTATCACCAGACCTGCGACCATATGTTCTGGACACTCGGGTAAAGAGAGGGGCTGAGCTGTCAACTGATCACCACCTGGTGTTGAGTTGGATCAGGTGGCGGGGAGGACGCTGGACAGACCCGGTGCACCTAAACGCGTGAGTGAGGGTGTGCTGGGAACGCGTCTAGCAGAGGCCCCAGTCCGCGAGATCTTCAACGCACACCTCCGGCAGAGCTTCAACAACATTCCGAGGGAGACTGGGGACATTGAGTCCGAATGGACCATGTTCAGCGTCTCCATTGCCGGCTTGCTGCATTGAGCTGCGGCCGCAAGGTGGTTGGTGCCTGCCGTGGTGGGAATCCCGAACCAAATGGTGGACACCAGAGGTGAAGGGAGCCACCAGGCTGAAGAAGGAGTCCTATCGGGCTTGGTTAGCCTGTGGGACTCCAGAGGCAGCTGACAGGTATCGACAGGCCAAGCGGAATGCGGCTCGGACAGTGGCTGAAGCAAAAACTCGGGTGTGGGAGGAGTTCGGAGGCCATGGAAAAAGACTTTCGGACTGCCTCGAAGAGATTCTGGCAAACCGTCAGGCGTCTCAGGAGGGGAAAGCGGTGCTCTACCTGCACTGTGTATAGTGCTGGCGGTGCGCTGCTGGCGTCGACTGAGAAAAATTGTCAGACGGTGGAAGGAATACTTGAGGACCTCCTTAATCCCACTGACACGTCTTCGAGGAGGAAGCAGAGTCTGGGGATGAGGGAATGACCCGCCAATTTCTGGGGTCGAGGTCACTGAGGCAGTTAAACAACTCCTCGGTGGCAGAGCCCCTGGTGTTGATGAGGTCCGCCCGAGTTCCTGAAGGCTCTGGACGTTGTAGGGCTGTCCTGGTTGACACGCCTCTACAGTGTTGCGTGGAGATCAGGGCAGTACCCTGGACTGGCAGACCGGGGTGGTGGTCCCCATCTTTAAGAAGGGAGACCGGAGGGTGTGTTCCAACTACAGGGGATCACACTCCTCAGCCTCCCTGGGAAAGTCTATGCCAGGGTGCTGGAAAGGAGAGTTCGTCCGTTAGTCGAACCTCGGATACAGGAGGAACAATGCGGTTTTCGTCCTGGTCGCGGAACACTGGACCAGCTCTTTATCCTCTCAAGGATACTTGAGGGTGCATGGGAGTTTGCCCAACCAGTCTACATGTGTTTTGTGGACTTGGAGAAGGCATTCGACCGTGTCCCTCGGGTGTCCTGTGGGAGGTGTTGCGGGAGTATGGGGTGTCTGGCCCATTGCTACGGGCCATTCGATCCCTATACAACCGTTGTAAGAGTTTGGTTCGCATTGCCGGAATAAGTCGGACTCGTTTCCGGTGGGTGATGGGCTCCGCCAGGCTGCCCTTTATCACCGATTCTGTTCATAATTTTTATGGACAGGATTTCTAGGCGCAGCCAAGTGGCGGAGGGCTTTCACTTGGTGGCCTCAGAATCTCATCTCTGCTTTTGCGGATGATGTGGTTCTGTTGGCTTCATCGGTGAGGGCCTCCAGCTCGCACTGGAACAGTTCGCAGCCGAGTGTGAAGCAGCGGGAATGAGGATCAGCACCTCCAAATCTGAGGCCATGGTTCTCAGCCGGAAAAGGGTGGAGTGCCCACTCCGGGTCGGGGATGAGTTCCTGCCCCAAGTGGAGGAGTTTAAGTATCTCGGGGTCTTGTTCGCGAGTGATGGGAGAAGGGCCGGAGATCGACAGACGGATTGGTGCTGCGGCTGCAGTGATGCGGACGCTGCACCGGTCCGTCGTGGTGAAGAGGGAGCTGAGTGTAAAAGCGAAGCTCTCAATTTACCGGGTCGATCTCGTCCCGACCCTCACCTATGGCCACGAGCTGTGGGTAGTGACCGAAAAGAACGAGATCGCGGATACAAGCGACAGAAATGAGCTTCCTCCGAAGGGTGGCTGGCCTCTCCCTTAGAGATAGGGTGAGAGGTTCGGCTATCCGGGAGGGGCTCAGAGTAGAGCCGCTGCTCCTCCACATTGAAAGGAGCCAGTTGAGGTGGTTCGGGCATCTGACAAGGATGCCCCCTGGGCGCCTCCTGGGTGAGGTGTTCCGGGCATGTCCCACCGGGAGGAGGCCCCGGGGCAGACCCAGGATGCGCTGGAGAGATTACATCTCTCGGCTGGCCTGGGAACGCCTTGGTGTTCCCCCGGATGAGCTGGAGGAGGTGGCTGGGGAGAGGGAGGTCTGGGCTTCTCTGCTTAGGCTGCTGCCCCCGCGACCCGATCTCGGATAAAGCGGATGAGGATGGATGGATGGATGGATGGAAAACAGTACACCTCTCTGAACAGTGTCTGGGAGGCTGTGGTTGCTGCTGCACGCAATGTTGATGGTGAACAGATCAAAACACTGACAGAATCCATGGATGGCAGGCTTTTGAGTGTCCTTGCAAAGAAAGGTGGCTATATTGGTCGCTGATTTGTTTTTGTTTTGTTTTTGAATGTCAGAAATGTCAGAAGTATATTTGTGAATGTGGAGATGTTATATTGGTTTCACTGGTAAAAATAAATAATTGAAATGGGTATATATTTGTTTTTTGTTAAGTTGCCTAATAATTATGCACAGTAATAGTCACCTGCACACACAGATATCCCCCTAAAATAGCTAAAACTAAAAACAAACTAAAAACTACTTCCAAAAACATTCAGCTTTGATATTAATGAGTTTTTTGGGTTCATTGAGAACATGGTTGTTGTTCAATAATAAAATTATTCCTCAAAAATACAACTTGCCTAATAATTCTGCACTCCCTGTATATCTATTTATTGAGTGTTTTTTCAAGTATAATAACAGCATACATTTTCCTTTGTTTATATAGGTAAATTTTCAACTCACTGGAGTAAGAATTGTATGATTACTCAACAAGAATATCTGTGTTTGGTGAAGGCAGAAATACATGACATTGAAACCAGAATTTCTTCGTTAGACTTCCAGGATTATCCTTTTTCTTTTTTACAGTGTATCCTATAGATTTCCTCCCTGATCGGGTCTGGACTGAGATACAGCGCAGCACATCTCAGATGGGCAGATGGGCCTCTCTCCAAACATTAGGATACTCGTGGGGAATGCTTCGGTGTACCAGCTAAAATGGCCAATGACCACTAGGCTGTCACTCCCAGTGAATCTGGTTGAACTAGTAAACACACCCTGATATATTACCCACACTACGTTTTTCAGGCATTGCTTCAGTCATTTAATTCTTGCTGTCCTGTTATTTATATTTTTTTCCAGCTGGTGCAGAGGACCCATAATTTTGAAGAAATGACAATAGAAGGTTATCCTATTGTATTCTATTCTGTTTGCTCTCTGTGCTTGGCCTCTGTCTAAGGCTGGCACCTTTAAACTTTCCACAAACTTCTTCACAAACAGAGCGGTCACATTCTTCTACCATCAATCAGGTTCAGTGGTGCCCTTCTATCACCAGCAGAGATTCTTCCCCGTCACCTGATCCATGCAGCGTCTAAAGCTCACCTCCTGCAACAGGCATTAGGCCAGTTGGGCATTATAAACTAAAACCTTTACACATCAGGAACCCAGCAGTGCCTCGATTTATGTAACACTTTCTATGTACCTCTGGACTGACATGCAGCGCCCTGGGTTCTTTTCCCTGTAACAACAATCAATATTAATATACCAAAAACATCCTTTAGCTTCTAATAACATACTTAATAATCCCCCCCAAAAACAAGAGGAAAAAAAGTGCAATATTATGTTATTTATTTACCAAAAGTAGGCAACACAAAAGAAAATATGTATTTGGTCCTCCTTAGAGCAATGATTTAGGCAAAGAGTGTCATCAGTAAAACAAAACAAGATTAATGCTCCAATGCAACTCCTTGTAAACCAGGATTATTCTACCAATAACTGGTAAACCTTTGGCTAACATAGGAGTTGATTCCCAGTTTTTGTTCAACAGACCACAAAACAACCCACCTATTCAGCACCCTGTTGGTAATAAATCAACTGAGCAGAACTATTACTTCAGTATTAAACACATTTACATTCGTGTGTCCAGGTGAACATGTATATGTAAAGAGCTGGGTATATTCAACTAAACTAGCCGTTACAAGCGTGCGCAGACAATGCTCAATTACGATGGGTGTTAACGAGCATGTATGCTAGTGTGCAGCCCTAGAGCAGGTTTACCAACAGACTCTCAACAGAAGTGCTGACTCACAGTCAACATTTCTTTGTTGTTGCTAGAGGTCCTAAAAATTGTGTTGTTGTCATTTGGCAGTAAAGAAGGAAACAACTGAAAAATGTTTGCACAAAACCTAAAAAACTTGCTTTTAGCAGAAAACTCAGTCGAGCTCTGCATCGACAAAGAATACATCAACTATGCTTTGGCGGAAAAAAAACACTAAAACAGTCCAACTATGCATCAAAATAAAAGCAGCACTAGGCTCCCTAAACTGAGAGGCTACTGTGAGGTCTGTCCCCAACAGAATTTCAGAGTCTCTCAGAAGCTTTAGTAGCTAGTACCCGTGTATATCCAACAGTTTACTTCAGTCTCCAGCCACCTTGGCCTCGCTGCTCCCCTCCCCCTCCTCTCTTGGCTCTTCCCATCAGACCAACCACTCGAGAATTGAGAAATGTAAGGTCTCTTATTTTTGACTAATCTTCGGCAAATCTTCAATACCTTCTTCACTCAGTTTAAGGCCACATCCTCCGCCGAGACTGCCTACCTCCCTGTCTTGAAACCCTACCAGTTTGCCTACAGAGCATATTGGTTCACAGAGGATGTGACCACCATCATCCTTCACAGCTGTGTGAGGATGCTCTTCATGGACTACAGTTTAGTATTCAACACCTTAATCCCAGACATCCTTATCACCAAACTGGACCACTGTCATCGTCAAATGTGCTGATGATGCCACTATGGTTGGGCTAATTTCTGACGGAGATGAGACGGCATACACGGTGGAGGTAGAGAATTTAAAACATAACAACTTATGGACTTGGCACAGACAGGTCCACTCCCCTCTCATTATAAATGGAGAACGGCTGGCCTCTGCCACCCTGAGGCTATTGCCAGCTCATCCTGTCTCAGGAAAAGCAGGACAATCACAGGTGACCCCTTGCACCCTACCCACCACTTGACTCACTGCCCTCTGGTCAGCACCTCAGGTCAATGAGGTCCCACTCCCGCCTCAAACACACCCCACCCACCAATCTGAGCCATGGTCTGAGTAACCCTCAGGTCACTCTAGAGCTGAGCGATATATCGAGTTTTTTAAAAATATCGATATATTTTTATACGAGATATAAGATGTGACAATATCCTTTATATCGATATAGTCTATGTTACGTTATAATTATAGTTGCGGAGCCGCAAGTTTGCCTCTCTTTCGTCCACTTTTGTCTTTACGCAACGTTACTCGACCTCGCCTCTCCTTCACTGAACACAACTCCCCCTCCTCCCCCATCGCTTCACCTGCAGGCAGCGACAAGATGATCACGGCAAATCTCCGTTAATGAGTTACTGCGCATCGCCCCGTGCGTGGGGCTGGACGGCGTCAACGTGTTAACGAGCTAACCATGCTAACGAGCTAGCCACGCTAACGCCATGCACGGCCTGAAATCCTTTCATTTTCTCAAAAGTTGACTGCGTGCCTTTTGTATGAATTCTGGTTGTGCTTGATGACTGCGAACCGATTTTATGTGATACACAGCGCTCAGCAATCTGTCAAAAAATGTTTTAGTTCGACTTTGGTAAGCTACGGAGCTGCACCGCTTGATGGATTGTCGGAGCATTACGGCTACCGAGGAGCCTCACGGAGTAATAAGTACTGTGCTTCAATGTAATATTACCGTATTGTGTGTGTGTATAAGGACCATAAATGGCACCTGTTCAGAGACATGGTTACGAAGCGGATTTCAAACTCCAGGCTGTCAGTCATGCAGTAGAAGTTGGGAACAGAGCAGCTGTGAAATCTGTCTTTGTTATTATGCTCAGCGTCTGTTAGTTTACATTTTGACTGGACAATTGTGAGCTCTTTGTTATGCACAAAACAACATAGTTTTCTTTTATTTATAGAGCATCATTATTTTTTTTTTTGCGATTAATATTTTATTGTATTTTTTAGAACACTACAGTCCACTGTAGAGACAGATTACATCACATAGAAAAAAAGCATCAGCATATCAGCAGAACAGTAGAGAACACAAAACCAAAATGAGGGGGGATGAGCAAAGCAAGAGATAAACAAAAATAAATAAATAAATAAATAAATAAGTAACGAAAAAACAACAACAAAAAAAACAAAAAAAACAAAACAAAAAAAACCCCAAAACAAAGACAGCCAGCCTATGACTACGTGGGTCTTACTGCATGTCACACTCTGACCTCCCTGAGTGCGCTTCTTCAGAATTCCAGTGTCTGTCCCACTCTAAGTGCTAGTCTGATCCTTTTATTCTGGACAGATATGGATCCCACTTCAGATGGAAACTCTCCACTTTATTCAGAAGCCTGTATGAAAGTTGTTCTAGTGCAGCGAGTCTCCCTAGTTGAATATGCCATACAGAGACAGGTGGGGTGGAAGGGGCCTTCCACTGGGAGATAATGAGTTTACGCCCCAGCATCAATGCAGTCTGTACCCACTCAGCGGCCTTAGGCGGAGCATTTTTAAGGAGTGATGGGTCCCCCAAAACAAATAGTCTTGGTGAGAAAGGAATATCCCATCGTATAGTTAATTTGATAAAGTCATGTATCTCAGTCCAAAAGGTTTGGGTTTTAGGACAGCTCCAAATCATATGGGTCAATGTGCCCACCCCAGTCTGACATCTCCAGCATTCAGGGGACCGTATGAGGTTCGCCCTATACAGTCTGTGTGGCGACCAGTAAATTCGGTATAGTAATTTGAATTGGATTAGCCTCGTTCTAAGTTCCCTAGACACCTTTTTACTATTCTGCAAAATTGTAGTCCATTCCTGATCCGTAAAAACCACACCAAGGTCAGATTCCCAAGCTAACCGGAGGGCGGGAAGCCCTTTACTCGTGCCCTCAACAAGCATTGAGTAGTATTTAGAGACTTCACGACCTACCCCAAAGATTTTTTTGATGTAGCTGAGATATTCAATCGTAGGAGGTGGTGTGGAGGAGGAACCAAAGGTTTTGAGCAATAAGTGCCGGAGCTGCAAGTACCTCCAGAACTGACTCTGTGGCAACTGAAACTATGCTTTAAGGTCATTGAAGGACTTGAGAATTCTCCCCTGATACAGGTCTCCGAGAACAAGTATCCCTCTCTGGACCCACAGTCTCCAGAAAAACGGAAACTTATTAATGCAAAGTTTGGGATTGAGCCATATGGAGGCCTCAGTATGAAGGTGGGAATTAAAATTTAACAGCAAGGCCACCTTCTTCCAGACGGTCTGTAGGAATGAAAGAATGGGGTGGGTTTGTATATCTGGTGGGAGCTTGGTGGTTAAAATGTGCATCGGAGGGAGTGGTGAGCACAAAGCACTCTCCAGACTAAACCATGGGGGGGCTCGTTCTGGAGGGAGAGCCCAGCGAACCATGTGTCTCAGACTGAAAGCATAATGGTAAAACAGTAAATTTGGGACCCCTAGGCCACCCGACTCCACTGGTTGCTGTAGCTTTTTAAGCTTTATTCTAGGGCGCCTGTTATTCCATATGAATTGGTTACATAACCTGTCAAATTGCTGAAAATATTTTGATGGGATTTTTAGCGGGAGTGTTTGTAGTAGGTAATTAAATTTTGGAGCACAATTCATTTTGATGATGTTAACTTTACCCCAAAGGGTGAGAAACAAAGGGGACCATCTAATTATGTCAGTTCTGAACTTGTCCAATAGAGGTTCAAAATTAGCCTGAACTATGTTGTACAACAAACGGGGGAATGTAATACCCAGGTATTTAATCCCAGTCTGAGGCCAGCTGAAATCCCCTGGCTGGAACAGGGTTTTGGGGCAGAAGGCTGTCAGGGGGAGCGCTTCAGACTTTGACCAATTTACTCTATATCCTGATATATTAGAGAACCGGTTAATAATTCTTAAGAGAGCAGGTAGAGAGCGTTCTGGCTGCGATATTAGGACCAGGGCGTCATCAGCATATAGCATCAATTTGTGATTATCATTGTGGACCTGGATACCTGGAAAATCAGGGTCTCTACGTATTGTCGCTGCCAGAGGCTCTAAAGCTAGAGCAAAAAGCAGAGGACTCAGTGGGCAGCCCTGTCTTGTACCTCTGTGGAGGTCGAAGGACTGTGATATAATACGGTTCGTTAGTATTGATGCTCTTGGATTGTTGTAGAGAAGTTTGACCCACCTTATGAATTTTGGGCCAAAGCCAAATGCTTCCATTACAAAAAATAGAAAACGCCACTCTACCCTGTCGAATGCTTTCTCTGCATCTAGGGAGAGGGCTATAGCTGGAGAAAAGTCCCCTGTAGGGGATTTATTCTGGGTTGCCCACATAATATCAATTAGGCGTCTAACATTATCGGCAGAGCTGCGAGTCCGAATAAAACCAACTTGGTCGGGGTGTATTAAGTAAGTCATGACCTTATCTAATCTGGTTGCTAGTACCTTGGCTAAAATTTTGCAATCGCAATTGATCAACCTTATTGGTCTGTAACTCTTACAGTCAAGCAGGTCTTTGTTTTTCTTTAAGACAAGGGAAATAAGTGCCTCCGACAGTGTTGGTGGCAGGCTGCCCTTATCCAGGGCCTCCTCAAACATTTGAAGGAGTAAAGGGGAGAGCTCCTCTGCAAAGTTCCTGTAAAATTCTGCTGTGAACCCATCCAACCCAGGGGCCTTGTCGATTGGAAGGTTTTTGATTACCTTTAAGATCTCTTCCTTTGAAATTGGGGCGTCCAGGGAGTCCACCTGTGTCTTAGAGAGAGCTGGGAGGTTGAGGGGGGAGAGAAAACTGTTAATTTCCTGAGAGTGTGCTTGTACTTCTGAGGAGTAGAGTTGCATATAGAAATCTCTAAAAGCTTCATTCACTTCAGAGGGTTTTGACACCAGAGTGCCATCCTGTGCTCTAATTGCTGCTATGATAGTCTGAGCTTCTTTTTGTTTAATATATTTTGCAAGCAGTTTGCCAGGTTTATCTCCATCTTCGAAGTATTTCTGCCTAGCCGAAATAGAGAAACTCCATTTTCTGAGTCAAAATTGAGTTGAACTCATATTTAAGTCTAGTTAGGTGGGTCAGATTTGCTGAGCTCATGTCTGCCTTAAAAGCGGCTTCAGCTATGGCGATCTTCCTCTCCAGGTCTATCTGCTTGGTCAGAGCAGTTCTTTTCTTATATGAGGCATGCTGGATTATGAACCCTCTAATAAAAGCTTTCAAAGCTTCCCATGCTACACCTGCACTAGGAGCTGTGGAGAGGTTAATTTCTATATAAGAATTGATCTGCTCTCTTAAGGAGTGGAGAAAGTTGGGATCATGTAAAGGCTTGAGTTTAGCCTCCACCTAGGAGGCTTGAGGGGTTACCAAATGAGCTCAGATGCAAGAGCACCAAGGCGTGGTCAGAAACGTGTATACTACCAATAGAGCAAGACAATGCTGAGGGCATGATAGAATTTGACACAAGAAAATAATCTATTCTTGAGAGAGTGTTGTGGGGGCAGAATAAAGGTGTAGTCTCTTGCGGATGGGTTGAATACTCTCCATACGTCTACCAAACCCAAGGTCCTACACATTTTATAGCGACCGAAGCTGATCTAGAGTGTCGCTGTGAGGGAGTGCTTGATCCAGTATATCATCCATGACCAAATTGAAGTCCCCTGCTATCAGGATTGGGTAGTCGGCCATATCACTAATTTTGCATTCCAAGTTTCCAAAAAAGGTGGGGTCGTCAATGTTTGGTGCATAGATATTGCTTAAAATCATCCTATGGCCTTGAATCTCAGCCAAGAGTAGCAATGTCCGCCCATCTTAGTCCTTAACCACCGGGTGCATTTAAACTGTAACCGCTTATGAATTAGAATTGCGACACCCCTACTCTGACTGCTGCCACACGAAAAAAATACCTGACCCACCCAATCACGGTAAAGTTTACCTGACTCTTGGGGAGACAAGTGAGTCTCTTGAAGAAAGACAATGTCAGCTTTTTTTGATTTGATAAATGTCATGATTTTCTTTTTTTTGATTGGATGGTTAAGGCCCTTTACATTCCAGGTCATAAAAGTAAGGGCCCTTTGTTGCTTATTCGCCATCATGCAATACGTATCAGACATATAACAGTGGGGTAACTTATTATTAGAACCAGGAGTTCAGTGCTGAGTGGACAATATTTGGAAGGCTGGCTGTAAGAAAAGTGGGGGGGTTTGGGAGTAAATAAAAATAACAATCGATAAACATTCAAACAGATACTTCTGGGGCAACCGAGAACACTAGTTACCCTCAGGTGGGGTATAAGCCCCAAAAAATAAAACATAAACTTTATGGTCCGTGACTCTAACCAGTCGAACAGTCATAAACAGGACCCGTCGCCAGCAGCAGCAGCATATTAAGTCGATGTAATATGAGGAAACCAGTCAATCCGGGACTTAGCTAACTGAACAAACCTCTATGCAGATTGGTTAGAACTGTCCCCTGACAAACTGAAAAGGGCTTCATAACAACTGAATTACTAAAAGAGGAATTTAATAGTCTTAGTGAGCTTCTCTACCAAGCAGATTGGATCGTATTCTCAAAAGTAGCACAACCGAAAAAGTCAAATCAAACTACGAAGCCCTATAATATTGAGACTGAACAGTTAGGAGGTGCAAAGTATATCGTGTATGGCATGTTAATTAACGCTAGGGCAAAAGAGAAAAAGGAAAAGGAAAAGAAAAGGGTAGTGTTTAAATCCAAGCCCTGATTATAAATAACTCCCTTAAGGTAAAGACAGAATGTAGTCCTGGGCTTTTTTGGGGTCGGTAAACTCACGTCTGCCCTCCGTCATTTTCAGCACCAGCACCGCTGGGAACAGTAGGGAGAACTTTATCTTCCTTTCGTGCAGCAGCCGTTTACAGGGATTGAATGCCGCTCGTTTGTCCGTGACAAGTTTGGAGTAGTCAGGGAAGATCATAATGCGGTGGCCGTTCCAGCTCAGCTGTCCCAGCCTCCGCGCAGCTTCCACGACCCGTTCCCTGTCCTGGAATCGCAGAAATCGGGCGATGATGACCCTCGGGGGATGACCGTCAGGTTTGCGTCTCACCAGGCTGCGGTGTGCGCGGTCAATCTCCAGCCCGCCCGGGAAGTCGACCTTCAAGAGTTGTGGGATCGTGTTGCGCACGAATGCTAGAGCGTCCGAACCCTCGCAGCCCTCTGGAAAGCCGGCAAAGCGCAGATTGTTTCTCCGTCCTCTGTTTTCGAGGTCGTCTAATTTCTGTCGTGGAGCGTTCACTTCGTCACTAGTAGCAGGAGGATTTTCCTTTAGCGCTCTGCTAGCATCCTCAAGGAAATCCAGACGAGACTCAGTGTTGCTTATTCAAGTAGCCATATCCGCTAGCTTAGCCTCCACTGCCCTCGTAGCAGTTTGAATAGCATTCAGCTTGCTCTCTTGTGTCTCGGAGGTTTCCTTAAGTAGCACGTAAATACTTGCAATGTCTTTGGCCATTTGTTCAGCTGTAGCAGTCTGAATAGTATCCGACATTGGAGGTGAGGGCGGGTGCGCCTCGTTAGCTTTCGCCGACGTGTCCTTGCTAGCGCCTTCCTGCCGTCGAAGCGTAAGTTTTTGTTGGTGACTCGGCATTTCTGAGTTTTCACGGAGAGTCTTCAAGCTTCCCACTGTCCTGAGGTGATATTTTGTAAGTGTTATGTAGCGTAACGTTCAAAGTCTAATACAAATTAGCTGCCACTGCGACGGAGCTTCCCCATTCAAGCTGCCATCTTGACCGCCTACGTCACCGGACTCAGAGCATCATTATTTAATAAATGCTCATAATTTATTTTTGAGTAGTTTTTTTTTCATGTACATCTATGCTGTATGTTAATAAAAGTGCCTGTGTGACATCTGGGACACAGCTTTGACTAAGAACTCTCTTTTTGTTCTTACTTTATGGCTTTAAAAAAATATCGAGATATATATCTTATATCGCCATCCAACTAAAAAATATCGAGATATGAATTCTGGGTCATATCGCCCAGCTCTAGGGCACTCACACATGGACTCTATACTCAGACCAGGTTCAATGCACTACTTTCAAGCACTTTGCAACCTGCCCTCTAATGTGTGCCTTCATCCTGTTTTGTATTCGTGCTATCCTACTATTTACGTTTTTATTCCATGCACAGTGTACATGTACAATGACAATAATATTCTATTCTAAGATGTGCAGACACACGCATGGAGTAAAGAAGCAAAATGCACACTCACATGCAGGTGTGGTTAAACAAAAGGCGAGGCATTTATTTTGGCCAGAGAGAACAATAATAATAATATTAATAATAATAATAATAATGGATTGGATTTATATAGCGCTTTTCAAGGCACCCAAAGCGCTTTACAATGCCATTATTCATTCACGCACACATTCATACACTGGTGGAGGCAAGCTACGGTTGTAGCCACAGCTGCCCTGGGGCAGACTGACAGAGGCGAGGCTGCCATATCGCGCCATCGGCCCCTCTGGCCAACACCAGTAGGCGGTAGGGTAAAGTGTCTTGCCCAAGGACACCACGACCAGAATAATAGAAAACACAATAGAAAAAGATGGAACAAAAGCCAATAGTGGGAAATAACACTAGGAAAACAGTAATACTAAAGCTGGCAGACCCAAGGAGAAGATGACTGATGTTCTGAGAAGAGACAGAGGGAGAGTGAGACAATACATACACAAGGAGGTGATTAGGAAAATTGGAGACACATGGCAAAACACACAACAGAATGGAGTCAAGCTAATGAGGCAGGGAGAGGAAGCATAGACAATGAGACCCAGACCAAGACACAAACTTGACAAAGAAAAGGTAAATGGACATGACTGACTTCACAAAGGCGACGCTGGGGAGAAGACACTTAGATGAGACTAAGACAGACTGGACGCAAAAGGGAACAAAATTAAACAAAGAAATCTTCCCGTTGTTTTCATGGCATCACTGGAAAAAGGCTGAAGTTAACCTTGCAAACCACATTTTCTACATGGTGTATACAGGGTACAGTGGTCACTAACTCAGCATTAGCATGATTTTAATTTTTTTAAGTAAAGAGACCTGTTTGACATTTGACCACTGTTAAAAAAATAAATGTATTCATATAGCACTTTTCACAGATAAATGTCACAAAGTGCTTCACAATAAAACAAACCCCCCCCCCCAATTAATTAAAACATAAAACAACAAATTAATTGTTGTCTGTATAGAAGTGTCTTTTAAAACAGTCAATGGAGTCTGTACAACTTAAAGAAAACTGAAGAGTATTCTATAGCCTTGGTGCCTGAAAAGCGTGTTTTGAACCTAGTACATGGGACCAACCAAGCATGAGGTTTCAACAGGTCAGTTTTTTACTGGGGAGCTTCGCCATGTAGAGCCCTAAAAGTTAAAACTAAAATTTTTAAATTTATCGGCAATCAATGAAGAGAAGCCAAAAGGTAATATGCAATCTCTTGTTAGTGCCAGTTAAAAGTCTTGTCGCAGCATTCTGTACAGTCCAACGTCCAAAGTTAATTTGGAGAATCGATTCTCAAGCAACACTGAACTGTCAAATATGACGCCCAAATTTGAGACTCGACTGAACAGAAGAGCCGAAAAAACCCCCCACTGATATTCCAACTTACCCAAAAGGAATATAAAATGAGCCCGATATCGACCACCCACTTACCCCACGTCGTAATAAGACACTGAAGAAGAAGAAAAAAAGGAAGCATCCAGGGTAGCAATTCTTGTTTCTGTTAAGCTGGGCATACACTGTGCGATTTTTTTTTTCAGTCGCGTTATTCAGCTTCAGCTCAAACTGCACGATTGACTCGCAGGGGTTATAAGTTCGTAGGTCATGATGCAGGGTCTCACACTATACGGCCCGATGCTCTGATGCAACCTGAGTGCTCACACTGTGCGTCCATAAAATGAAGGTTATAACAGAAATTCTGTCGCTCGCTCTCTCTCTCTGTCTTTCACTCACACAGACTCACACCACAACCATCAACTTTGCTAAATTGCTAATGAAAAACATTGATCAGGGAGCTGTGATTGAGCAGCAGTGTAAATCCAACTATTTTCATGGTTGTTGTGGTTGTGATAATTTTGTGATGCCACATCGAAAAGACTCAGATGAGCTTTCCAAAGTTCTACAAGTGCCTCCATCGCTTGTGTCCAGATCACACGCTGCACTGCTGTGCTACTCCGTCTCTTTCACCGACATTTATGTGTTTGCGCGTGCGCAGTGTGAGCGGCTGAGGTGACACCGCATTGGGAGCTGGTTGTGAGGCGTTGATCGCTTCTCGTTACCCCACGTATACTACACGATGCACGAAACACGATGAAGGCCAAACTCGGGCCGATCACCAAAACGGTTGCACGACTCAAAAATTGGCTCAAAATGGGCCAAAAATCGTACAGTGTATGCCCAGAATTACACTGTCATAGACTTTAAACTGGTGTAATTTTGCTATTGAAACTATGATATTGATATTATGATATTGATAGACAAAGTTGTAGAAAATAGTGCAACTCGTTAATATAAATTACCTATCATTACAAAAATACAACAGACTGAATGCACAGTCTAAACCAGGGGTCGGCAACCCTGGGCACGTGTGCCACAGCTGGTACGCGAAGGGTTAACTGATGGCACGACCATAGCTGGACTGGCCATTGGGCATACTGGGCATTTACCCAGTGGGCCGATGGTGATGTTTCGTTTTTATGGGCCGATGATTTTTATTTTTATTTTTTTTATATATAAACAGTGAAAAGTGGTGGATTGGCCGGATGCTGGCAGATGTGTAAAAATAACTCAGTTGTTTGGTGGTGGCTGTGGCGGAGCTTCCACAGAGGCCAGCAGGTGGATGAGGGAAAGGGGAGGCAGGAGGACGAGTGTCAGGTGAACTGAACTTCAGGTAAGAAGTTATGACCTGCAGTCTATCTGGGTCAGATATAAACCAAGTTTAGGTGGAATTTATTTTCGTTGTGCTGACTTTTTACAGTCAGTTACAATAACTCGTACTGCGTACTAGCTAGCATGACGGAGTTTCTATACAGCTGGGTGGGTGCTATGATGTTACTGATAGTGAACTTTATTTTATTCATGAGGTTAGTTAGTAGAGTTGCCACCCCTTAAAAAACAGAATCGTCCCGCATTCAGAGAAAATATTACGCGTTTCGTATTGAGCTGAAAAGGAACACAGTTTGTCCCGGACTTCAGCTAGAATGGAAAAAAGACACAAAGCTGGAGTTATTCTGCGTCTTTACGCTGTCAGCTGCCTCTTCTTCTCTCATTCAATCATGAAACTGATCAATGATCAGCTGATCAGCTTTTCTTTCACAAGTCCCGTCTTTTGTTTGTTTATCGCCCACTTTGCGCCAGAAAGAGGAAACCAGTGGATGTCGCGCTAAACAACAGCAGCGCGTTTAAGCTTGATCAGCTGATGTTAGAATTTATGTTAAAGTTTATGCAGTCCCCTTCAGCCTGTTACCCACTACTCTCTACCTCACCTTTGGACTACACCTAGTATCAGCTGATGTTTGCTGGAGCCACAGCTGTAAAAGCTGCTGGTCATGATGTCGGTTTGGATATGTGGTGAGAGGGAAACATGAAGATGAAACCAGGAGATGTCCTTACTGAATCATCAGAGCTGAGCAGGTGATGGAGAAACAGGTTTACCTTTTAGGTGACATGAATGAGTTGAAGGGAAGTTATGAACTGTTTCTGAGAGACAAATAACACCAGGATCCTTTTCTGTGTAGCTGACAGCTGGTAACTGTGCAGGGGCGGGTCTAGCAAAGTTTTGCCAGGGGGCCAGGTAGGGCATTAACAGGGAAAGGGGGGCACAAAGAAATACTTTTCTTTCTTATTCTCATTTAAAATTTCTCGCTTTTAATAAATAATTATCTGAATCTTACAACCAAAGTGTTTATCTGATGTAAAATGTATAGAAATCATACATATACCAACAAGACAGTGTACATCACTGTCACAACAGCGTTTGTTTTCATTCAAAGGCTTTATGGCTTTTCCTATAATACCTGGTGGGCCGATCTCTAGTCAAAATGCCCGGGCTGATTTTTTGTCCCAGTCCAGCCCTGGGCACGACACGCAGTGAATTAATCTGAGAAGGTGCATTAAAAAATAAATGGCCCGGCCAGCGGTGCACATCGCAAATTAGCTCGCATAGACACATTAGTTGTGCCGCTTCTTAATGACGGTATCTTAGCTAACAAGCCCAACTACCAGATTCAACTTGTAATTGGTTAAAAATAACTTAGCCTACCGGTGAGAGGGACGTTGCTAGCTGGCAGTTTTTTCAAGCGATGTTGAAATTTCCACATTCCGACACTTCAAATGCTTCAGGAGCTGTCCGCTCAGTGCAGCATCACCACCACGGAAATACACGGATACATCCGTAGACTCGACACAGAATTCACAATGCGTTTTAGGGACTTTCAGGTGTATGGACCAATGTTTTCTTTTCTGATCAAACCAGAAAGCTTTAATGAGCAGCTGGGTTTGTCTCGCATTAACTGGCTGGACACAGAGGACATCGAAATGCAGCTGATTGAACTGAAAATCTCGACTCTGTGGGGTCAAAGTTTGCAGAACTACAGACGCAGCTGGAATCCACAGCTGTACGTGTTCATGGAGCTGCATTTTCACCTGCTGGACATCACTACCTGACAAGTTTAACTGTCTTCAGAACATTGCAGAGGCCTTATTGACAGTATTTGGCTCTACATATGTGTGAGCAGATTTTCTCTCAAATGAGTGTCCTCAGGTAGCCGTCTGAAAGCTGGACACTCGGAGACCTGTGTCTCTGAGTGGGAGACCAGGATCACATTAACATCTGTATCCCTGTATTAACAAACATACCATATTGGCCCAGTTTATTTTTCTTATCATTGTTGTGAGGAGACCATAGATTTTCTGTTGTACAGTTCATTTGCTGTTATGGATAAAAAGTGTCTTTTTTTTTTTTGTTTGTTTCAAAATAGCTGGTAACTATTCACTGATAGCTGCCATCACCTGCAAACAAATATAATTCTATAAAGTTGTTCTATATAGTGTGTAACTGTTAATATAGAGCGTTATTAAATTTATTGCTAATGCAATCATATGGCACATTGACTTCTGAGGAAATTTTAGATGGCACTCATCATCAGAAAGGTTGCCGACCCCTGGTCTAAACAAACACTGTTACTGTAGAGCTGCAGAGGGCTGGTGGAGAAGAATATTTCAAGAATTCAATAAAAATTCAGAACTTGTAACAGCTTGTAATAAAAAAATGTAATTAGGATAAAAATAAACAAAGACTAAGCAAGCTTTGAAAGTAAGAAAGTGTAAACAATATTTATTGTTATAGAGTTAAGTTTAAAAGGGCCAAACACCAAAGGTTTGAAAACATCCTTAGAATCTTTGATTATTATGCCAAAACCACAACACAGTTATCTGCTGTCCCATTTAAGAAAGCAAGCTATCTAAATATTCACAAAAATACAAAAAGAATTGTTAATAATTAGTAAAGTAAAAGTATATAAGTGTAATAAGTATAAAAAGTAGTAATAATATTAATACCTGTGTGCTAAAGTCATTAAAAGCTGTTGTAATTTTTCCCAACAAAACGGAGAGTAACTGATTAAAAATTAAGAAGCTTTTGTCAATTAAATCTTTCAGAAGTAATCCATTAAATCAATCTGGCATGTTATCACCAGCTGTGTGTCATGCCAGAGAAACGCCCACCATCTTTTTCTGTACCTATAGGCCTTGCTCTATGAGGTTACCTTGAATTGATACTAAGCTAACTTCAGCTTTGTTCTACTAGTTCACACGCAAGAGTAACATATAAGAGATATATGCAGAGTAACTGGTGATAAACTAGTAATTAAATTTGTTTTCCATCTTTGAGCAAGTGAGTTTCAGTTTCTCACCAATGTGGTATAAGCCGATCCAGTCAGCTGCATCAACTTCCTCCTTTATGTCCCAGGAGATCACCAGTTGGCTGTGACCCAGAGTCACCTGGTATGTAGAAGCTGTGAGCGATGACCGACTTTCTGAAGTCACCAGGTCTGTGTCACTATTGGCCCGCTGAAGCCCCAGTCCTGCGGTTTCTGGCTGATTCCCTGATGACATTGTAGAGGAGGCCGAGGTCGAGGCTCCAATTGGTTCCTGCACTGACAAGCTGCAGACGTCAGGCCCAATCGTGTAGGGTCGGGTATGTGGAGTGCGCCGACGCACCGCCAGCAGGTGTTCCCTGGCACTGCCACTAGGTGATGATGAGGATGATGAAGAGGCAGTGGCAGTGGCAGCTGTTGCCATGGTAACAGTAGAGGGAGGTGAAGGGAGGGGATGAGAAGTTAGGGGGTTAGGTGATTAGCTAGTGATGCTGGTGCTGGAAGTGGTGAGTGTGGGGATGTAAAGGTGAGGATGGTGATGATAATGGTGGTGGACGTGTGGTGGTGGTGGTGGTGTGTGTGTGTGTGGGGGGGGGACTAGGGACGGGGGTGAGGGGGAAGGACAGCAGATGCAAAAAAAGAAAACAAATAAGGAAGTGGAAATTATGAAAATAGAGTATGAATAGCAAGAAATAAGACCAGCGACCGTTAGCTTAAACAAATGCAAAGGTAACAGGAGAAAAGGGAAGAAGAGGTGGAGGCAACTCTTCATCAGAATTGAATATTTGGAGCAGTGCAACTGTAGTATAAAATAAAGGGAACTGCTTGGATCATATTTCCACTGAAAAAAATCTTCTGGAGCGGTGGCAACATTTAGGACAAGGCACTTGAGAGTTTCCACAAGCTATCACTGAAATGAACATTAAGTGTTGGTGGCTGAAGCTTCTGTAAGCAGTCATTCATATCCTGTCATGTGACACCAGTCCATTTTAACACACACTTAAGTGCGAACAGTACAGTAGCCTCTTGCTTAAGAATTAGAATTTGCTTGAAAGTTTGAAAGTCATCCAGCCACACATTATAAAAAGAGAACCATGGAGGTGGGACAGGGGCAAAAAAAGATGCAGAAGGAAGGATAAAGATGAAGCCAAGATGATGCCACTTGTATTCCAGGTAGGAGGAAGTGATGACAGGGCTGGTCCTACAAACCACAAGGACTGTCAGGGATGAAAGGAGGCTGGAAACCTAAAGGAGAGAAAAAAAAGCAGCAAGTTGATTAAACAGCAAGAAAAAAAAAGCAATGAATTATCTTTTGTCATAATCTTTTGTGTTCTTAACAGTGGGTTATGTCACCTGAGACGACTGTCTGGATAATAATCCGTCAGTTTAAAATAATTTAAACGTTACCAGAGCCACTTGCAACACATGCAGAGCTTTGATAACAACAAACGGGGAAAATACCTCCAACATCTACAAACATTTGATCACACAGCATGCAGCAATTAGCACAAATGTAATGTCTAAGGGTGCTTAGCGATTGGGGCGAGGGAATCATTTCACCATAAACTGGCTGGGACCAGTTGCTCCCTGCAAGATTTCAGACAGAGGAGTGAAAGGAATTATAAGAAGAGTTGTCCAAGAGCCAAGGAACACTTGTGGAGAGCTACAGAAAGAGCTGGAATCAGCAGGTACAACTGTTTACAGGAAAACTATAATTAATGCACTGCATGTTACAAATAACTTTATGGACATCTATTGTTTGATTTCTTTGGATGTGATTGGATTGGATGAGTTATTACTGACATGTGGTGAGAGTTTCATTTCAATAGTACCTTTGAGAAATACATTTACTTAAAAAAATGGTGACATATTCAGTACTTATTATTATCTACATGACACATTAATGGGAAGAAAAAGCCAAAAATCATCCTGACACTGGCAAAGGCATCAACTACGGGCCACCACTATAGCATCATCTGCCCCTAAATTAAGGAAAATTATAAATTATATATGAAGCTGCTGGAAGTGCTTTCCAGCCTGCAGGTAAAATAAGTATTGTGTTGTGGTGGTGCAATTTTCTGGCGGTAGGGACATCGCAATTAAATTATTAACTCTAAAATATTAAAAACTGTGTTTAACTTGAAGAGTTTCTGGTTAACCCAAAGTTAATAGCTATTTTTTTTTATAAATCTGGAGCAAGTGTGTACAAACAGAACTGACCTCTTCGACAGCACTACTCACAAGCATGCTACATAAATAGCTGTAGCATGATTAGAGAACAATAGAGGGGTCCTGCCAAAGGGAACAGCTTCCTGTTCCCAGCACACCCACCACATTCCTCCATGTCACTTTGTGTCTGTTTGTTTTTCAATGCATTGCTCTGCTCAAGGTTAGAAGCACAACAAAGTGACTGAGTGTGTGACAGACTTGATGGCACTCCAATTATTTAATTAACTGTCTGCACATAATTGAGACAACACTATCAATCTGAGACGAAAGATGTCAGGACAAACTAGAAATGCAGACAACAAATGCTTTTATCTGAAGCAGTGCACTGATTTGCTTTGTTTTTTTAAGTCATATAGCAACTAGAGCAGGGCGATATGACCAAAAATATTTATCACGATATACATTTGAAAATTTGCGATAACGATATAACTGACGATATAACTGACACTAGACAAAATACTTTACAACTCCACAACTTTATTAGTGCAAAAAATCCCATCAATGTATTTTCACTTAAACAAGCAGCTGTTTTTTATGTGCATTAAAGTTATATAAAAATGTAACAGTGCAAATTCCTTGCGGACAGTTTAACCAAAAGGCATTTCCAGTGTAAACTGGCCGACATATCCTCAGCATAACCATGTATAATATCCACAAAATTTAAAAAGAGGTTATACACACACAATACGGTAATATTATGTTGAAGCACAGTACGTATCACTCTGCGAGGCTTCTGCCTACGATAGCCGTAATGCTCCGACAATCCATCAAGCGGTGCGGCTTCGTAGCTTAGCAAAGTCGTACTAAAACATTTGACAGATTTTCGAGCGCCGCGTACATAAAATCGTTTCGAGGTCAGTAAACACAACCAGAATTCATACATAAGACACACGGGATTATAAGGGACACTGTCGATTTTCAGAAAAATCAAAGGATTGATTTTAAGTGTGCCGTATTTTCCAAAAAACACGGTAATAACGACGGCCCGCTAGCATGCTCTACCAAAAATAGTGCTTTGTTGTGTATCTGACGGACGAAAGCTAAACCAGTTCCACACCACTGAAGTTGCAGCATTTTTACAAACCAATTCTGGTTCATCCGTTTCATTTAACGATCCATTTTCACTCTTCTCATTCTGCGTCGCCGTCATGTGCGTATGTAAACATAGGCACTGCGCATGCGCGTTTTACCCATATTCTATCGCGATATTTCATTTTCCTATCGTTGCCCAAAATTACACCGGTATTACCGTGAACAGTATGATATAGCCCAGCCCTAATAGCAACTGCAACACTGTGTCCAGGACACAATGGGAACTCAATGTACCCTTCCAATAATTAAAAGGGGTGCAATTAAAGCCTAGAAAGATGCATTCTGGACAGTTATGTACATGTTTACATTGACACTGAAATGCATTTGAAGTAATTCAAATGTAACTCATATTGTACACAAACAGACCGGATTTGTAGTTCAGATTCTGTAAACTTACCTAAACAACAATATTGTCCAGCCATAAATATTTCCAGTGTAAATTTGGCTATTATAGGATTTGCTCCTATGTATTTCGATGCTGAATATCCCCAAAGATGGGAGCATGAAATTGTCCAAAATGTCTTGATATGTTGAAGGATTAAAACTTTTAACTAGAACTAAATAGCCAAGCCCAACATCTGAAAAAAACACCCACACCATAATTCCCCCTCCACCAAACTTTACACTTGGCACAGTGGGGTAAGACAAGTACGTTTCTCCCGGTGACCACGAAATCCAGACTCCTCCATCAGACTGCCAGATGGGAAAAGTGTGATTCGTCACTCCACTGCTCTAGAGTATAGTGGCGGCGTGTTTACACCACTGCATCCAATGCTTGCATTGCACTTGATGATGTAATGCTTGGATGCAGCTGCTTGGTCACGGAAATCTGTTCCATGAGGCTCTCTACACACTGTTATTGAGCTAAAGCTCCAGAGCTCTATAGCATGCATTTCACTTGCATTTGCCACTAAAAACAGACCTGGAGTAAAACATATTAAGCCCAAGCAGCCCATAGTTTTCTCTGAATATGCTATCACACTTCAATGTGGACTCTGTCTACTCACAAACGCCAGGGAACAAAGAAGCAGAGCTGTCATAGAGATGGTGAGCTCAGGTTAAGTTGAAAAAGAGTTTTTTTTCCTAGCATCCAAAACAGAAGCACTTGTTACTGTAATCAAAATCCTATACTTGGAAAAAGCAGGTGGGAGTTCTTAATTAAACCACCTCTATGAAAACTTAAATATGAAGAAAAGTGAACTTTCAAGCTCCTCCCATCCACTGCAGTTCATTTTACACAGTGAAAAATCTACAGTGATACCTGCAGTAACCAGGGATCAGTCTACTTGACCATCTACATTTCAAGGCTTTAGTAACATTGTTTTGTGGAGTTATAGAAATATAAATATATAAAAATTACATTTATTAAGTTGTGTTAATGTTTTAAAATATAAAAAGAAAATCCCCCACCCTCCCAACATGCCAGTAAAAATATACATGGGAGAGTAAAACGCCACTGACGTGGTGCTGTTAGGCAAGACAATAAATTATTAACATAAACCTAATGTTGCATCAAAGCACAGGGTATGTTTCTGAGAGTCTTTGTTGTTGCCACCACAGTAAAGGCTTAGAGCCACACATACTCATTCAAAAACACACAGGCACACACACACACACACACAAAGCATATACCCATGAACATACACCCACTTTATCTCATACAGGAGCCACAATACTCTCAGAACTCCTTTTGCCTCCTCAGTATTTAAGAAAGCATTCCAAGAAGACAGAGTAAAGGCTATTTTATTTTATGCTTTAGTTTAAATGGTATGTAAACCTTATTTTATTTGACATTAATGTGTTTGTGAATATTTATTTTTGCACTTAGGAAAATGATTTCTGCAAAAAAAAAAAAAAAGATTTTTAATCAAAGGAAGGGTTTTCGCTTTTTTGGCATTTATTGTATGCTGCTACACTATTACAACGCTTGAATTCTAAAATGGAAACCAATAAGCAGTTCCATTTAAAAGACATGTAAGTTTTTTTCCTTTTGAATATTCACTGTTACTTTCTTAGTAAGTATTTCTTATGTTATTACTTGACAGAGTAATAAACAGAATACTCGCTAAAATAATCGACAGCTGCAACATAATACAAGATTTGAACTGCAGCCAATTTGATTGGCTGGATGTTGACATAACTGGAAATAAAAACTACTCACGGTTTTAATATTGCCCACAGACTAGAATCAGCGGTTTACTGAGGTTTATGTTTAAAATCAAAAAAGCAAATTAGAAAAGACAGTAAGGAATTGAATTCAAGTAAAAACAGGGCAGGATGTCCTGCAAAGGAAGTGGTATCAAGTATCAAGTCAATAGCCCTAGCTGTCCAAGGTAGACTTAATACACTACAGAACTCAGCAGTACTGCTAATTTGCTAGTGAAAAAGTCACACATTCAACCAATGAAAGAAAAATTAATTGCCACTCAACCTACAAACAGAACCTTGGTTTATACTACATTTTACTATATACAGGTTACACAGTCAGGCTCAGACCCTGAGTAGACAAGTAGAGATGGTGAACAAATCAGAACTGTAGTGCACTCACACATTCAGATCAACCTCAGAATAAGCCCTGATCCCCTGCTGAATCTGTAAATGTGTACACAAAGTCATTCTCTCTCTCGTTTTTTTTAAGGACAATTTCATTTTAATGACAGACAGCGTCAAGAAAAAAAATCATCACATAAAAGTTACAAATTGTTTTACATGTCACTGAGTGATCTAAGTAATGGTGAAGCACTCCTGTTGACAGATTCAATTTCTTCTATTTCAACTTCTCCAAAACCATAGGCAAGACCAAACAGCTGTCAAGTAAGATTCTAGACATGCACAAGGCTAAAATAAACTGCAAGACCACCAGCAAAATGTTTGGTGAGGTGGTGATAACTGTTTTTTTAGGATTATTAGAAAATGTTAGAAATATAAAATGACCATCAATCTCCAGACCATCATTGGGTCTGGAGAACTATGCCCAATGGCTTGAGAATGATCATGAGAAATGTGCTACTTCAACGCAAAACTACACTGAAGGAGCTTGTTGATAATGGAAGTTAGGTCACCAAGAACACTACTGGTAACACACTTTGCTGTAATGGATTGAGATCTTGCTGCACCTGCAAGGGCCCCCTGCTCAAGAAGGTACACGTACAGACCCATTTAAAGTTTGCCAGTTAACATTTAAATGATTCAGAGAAGGCTTGGGACAAAGTGTTGTGGTCAGACGAAATCGAGCGCTTTGGCATCAGTTGTGTTTGGAGGCAAAGAAATACTGAGTATGACCCAAAGAACAACATCCCCACCATCAAGCATGGAGGTGGAAACACTGTGTTTTGGGGCTGTTTTTCTGCTAAGGGTACAGGATGGCTTTACTGTCCCATGTACTGTAAAGTCTTGTAGGAGAACTTCTAAAACAGTAAGAACAGTTAATTGATGGGTCTCCAGCATGACAATGACAAGAAGAGTCAAAGTAGAAAGATAATATGTGGAGGGCGCTAAAGCTTTGAGGTGCGAAGCAGCGATAAGCCTAAAGGATTTAGAGTTTCTATAGAGAGAAGTGGACCAAAATCTGTGCAAGAAATTCGTTCTTGCTCATAATGGTTTCTAAGTCGTGTCATGACCCCCCACCCCGCCCCGCCCCGCCCCACACACACACACACACACACAGTA
Source organism: Oreochromis aureus (assembly GCF_013358895.1). Classification (NCBI taxonomy): domain Eukaryota; kingdom Metazoa; phylum Chordata; class Actinopteri; order Cichliformes; family Cichlidae; genus Oreochromis; species Oreochromis aureus. Next base: position 3,466,251 of record NC_052963.1, on the reverse strand, counting down.
TATGATAACAGGTTTAGCTCATTAACTCCTCCTTTGCTCCTACAGCTTTTCCTTCTGACAGCAATAAATGAAGATGATACTCGAGGCTAAAGATGTGTGTTGTGTGTTGTGTGTGCTGTTGCTAATTAGAGATTTATTTGTTCCTGCTGCTACATATGGATCAAAGAATGACTTCATCAGCTCACAATAGCAACCTCGTCAGAGGCAGACTGTTGCCTAAAGAAAATGGGATCATGTAGCGTTAACGGAAACAAAAACAACAGTTAAACCCTCAGCTTTTGAGGTTCTTCTCATAAACGCATACTCTATTGTGCTAAAAGAAGTATGTTATTACATATATAGGGAGACGCCTTCCGTACCTTTCGTTTAAAAAACAAAAACAACCCGTCGTTTACAGCGCTCTCTGAACGGCGAAAAATGGACCGAACACGTCGCTCACTGAAGGACAACAGGCCTCCTCACGGCCCTGACACAACAGATCCCTCATCAGCGTCCAAGCGAAATCCGCCGTTCCAGAAGCCAGGCGCAACCCCGCTGCCTCCTCGTACTCCAACAAGGGAAGCAACACCTCTTAAAAATGTTTGCTTCTTACGGCTCTCGTTTATAAATCATGGTTCCAACCTCGTTCTTTCTGCTGGTCGGTGATGTTGCCGATTTAAAAGATCTAATTTGCCTAGACCACTTCAAATCCCATCTCCTCGTTTCCTCGCCTCCCTACTCTTCATCCTTAGTTGGTACATACGCTATCCACGCTGGCGTGATCTAAAAAACAAACAAACAGTACTCTGAACATGAAGGTATGTTCCTATGAAAAGTCCTGCTCCGGAACTTTTGTTTGTAACAAAACCATTTCTTCCTGTGCGAAACCATGCAGCCCGTTCAGCGTCGAAATCAGTGATTTGACTGACACCTCCCACCTCCCACCTCCATCCCCTCCTTACGCCAAAGGTACCAAAAATGAGGGTCGGGGACCTTCAGGGATCGCTTAGAAGTATTTCAATTACAGGAGGAGAATTACTGTGTTAATCACAGAATTCAGTATGCTGTTTATATTTTTATATGGAAAGTTGAGAATGTGAAACGCATTGATATGAGGGGGGGACAAGGTCTGAATTAATAAAGAATAACTACTTAAAGAAGGAAAATATACTAACAAATGCTGAAACAAAAGCAAAAACATTCAGTGTGCCGTAGCATCACTATGGCTTGCAACCATGTAATAGTGTTGTGTGCCTGAAGTGTAGCGACAGCACCCAATCAGGAGGACACTGTCACATTTCAAAAGCTTTTTTTTTTTTTTTTTTTTTTTTAAAAAGCATAAAGATGTCTTTTTGCTAAGCTATGTTGCTGTATAGCTACAGCTAACTCCCACATCTAAGATATCTAGCATAGCAACATATACAACACCAAAAGTGAAGTTGCTGAGGTTAATATTTTTCCTTCTTCCAGTTACTACTCAAGCCATGCATTGTTGCCTTTGGGACCTCAGCTACATGTTTCTCCCAAGCTGGAAACCACCACAATCTTACTCCTTTCTGTAACGTGCTTCCATTCATGACCAGATTATAAGTATTACCTAGTAAAGACATTTGTGTTTGGTCGATTATTTCCTTGTTGTAACAATGGTTCTTATAAAGAATTATAACAATAAATCAATAAATGCAATAAATTGATAAGTCTGAAAGCCTTTTTTTTTTGTTTGTTTGTAGTTTTTATTTTTGTCCCCCTTTAAATAGTGTGACATTTGTAAAGAAATATGTGGGTTGTGCCCATGAAAAACCTTAAAAATCTTCTCTACCAATGCCAAACACCTTATTCTGCTGTTATCTTCTATTAACTCCTGTCTGCAGTCCTGACCTGAACCCCACTGAATACTTGCAGGATCAGCTTAGGCGTTCTGTTTCTGCCAGAGTGACCAACATGAACACATTGGTCACAACAAATCCTGGTTGAAAAATGGGATGGCACTCCACAGCAATTTGTGACCAGTATGAGGAGGAAGTGTCAGGCTATTGTGGCTTTGTAGGGTTCTTCCACATTCTTCCTTCTCTCTCCCTAACCGGTCGTGGCAGATGGCCCCGCCCCTCCCTGAGCCTGGTTCTGCCAGAGGTTTCTTCCTGTTAAAAGGGAGTTTTTCCTTCCCACTGTCGCCAAAGTGCTTGCTCATAGGGGGTCATGATTGTTGGGGTTTTCTCTGTATGTATTATTGTAGGATCTACCTTAGAATATAAAGCACCTTGAGGCGACTGTTGTTGTGATTTGGTGCTGTATAAATAAAATAGAATTTAATTTAATTTAATTGCAAGTAAGGTACTGTTTATTAAATTAATAAACTGTTAAAATACCAGTGTTTTATTTCTTCACACTTTAATACGCAAATGCATTATGCTTACAAATGTAGTACCCAAATGACTGAAGGACAGAGCTGGTTAGTTATAGGTTTTTGGTATTTTGGAAAAACTGGGGTTTTGTTTACCTCAAAAAATGCTAAAACATACAAATTGAACTAACAGTGGGCCCTTAGTTATGGTCAAAGGAACATAACTGAAGTCAAAATAGCAACTTAATTTAAGTGGTCAAAAAACTCACTGGCTTATTCAGTAAATACACAAAAGTTGCAGTACAGAAAAGTTTGCAATTTTACTATTATTTACATTCAGTGCCACCATCTTGATGATACATCTTTACCAAAGATGCTTTCTAGCATTATTAATAGTTTTCATCACACTTATTTGTGTTCAGAGGGGTCTTCTTTCTCATAAGTTTGATTGTAATTTCTCACTTGATGCTGTAAAATTGGGGTGCAACGCTTTGACTGCAGCTGCAGCAGTCACGGAGAAACTTGAATGCAGTATCATATTGTAACAATGCAAGTTGAGCGGGTACGGTTTTGTAAATTTAAATATTAAAGATAAATATATAAAAGATTTTTTTAAAACAATACAAAATTGTAAAAAAACAAAAAACAAAGATGCAGAACATTTATTATTATTACAGGGAGTGCAGAATTATTAGGCAAGTTGTATTTTTGAGGAATAATTTTATTATTGAACAACAACCATGTTCTCAATGAACCCAAAAAACTCATTAATATCAAAGCTGAATGTTTCTGGAAGTAGTTTTTAGTTTGTTTTAGTTTGAGCTATTTTAGGGGATATCTGTGTGTGCAGGTGACTATTACTGTGCATAATTATTAGGCAACTTAACAAAAACAAATATATACCCATTTCAATTATTTATTTTTACCAGTGAAACCAATATAACATCTCCACATTCACAAATATACATTTCTGACATTCAAAAACAAAACAAAAACAAATCAGCGACCAATATAGCCACCTTTCTTTGCAAGGACACTCAAAAGCCTGCCATCCATGGATTCTGTCAGTGTTTTGATCTGTTCACCATCAACATTGCGTGCAGCAGCAACCACAGCCTCCCAGACACTGTTCAGAGAGGTGTACTGTTTTCCTCCTTGTAAATCTCACATTTGATGATGGACCACAGGTTCTCAATGGGGTTCAGATCAGGTGAACAAGGAGGCCATGTCATTAGTTTTTCTTCTTTATACCCTTTCTTGCCAGCCACGCTGTGGAGTACTTGGACGCGCGTGTGATGGAGCATTGTCCTGCATGAAAATCATGTTTTCTTGAAGGATGCAGACTTCTTCCTGTACCACTGCTTGAAGAAGGTGTCTTCCAGAAACTGGCAGTAGGACTGGGAGTTGAGCTTGACTCCATCCTCAACCCGAAAAGGCCCCACAAGCTCATCTTTGATGATACCAGCCCAAACCAGTACTCCACCTCCACCTTGCTGGCGCCTGAGTCGGACTGGAGCTCTCTGCCCTTACCAATCCAGCCACGGGCCCATCCATCTGGCCCATCAAGACTCACTCTCATTTCATCAGTCCATAAAACCTTAGAAAAATCAGTCTTGAGATATTTCTTGGCCCAGTCTTGACGTTTCAGCTTGTGTGTCTTGTTCAGTGGTGGTCGCCTTTCAGCCTTTCTTACCTTGGCCATGTCTCTGAGTATTGCACACCTTGTGCTTTTGGGCACTCAGTGATGTTGCAGCTCTGAAATATGGCCAAACTGGTGGCAAGTGGCATCTTGGCAGCTGCACGCTTGACTTTTCTCAGTTCATGGGCAGTTATTTTGCGCCTTGGTTTTTCCACACGCTTCTTGCGACCCTGTTGACTATTTTGAATGAAACGCTTGATTGTTCGATGATCACGCTTCAGAAGCTTTGCAATTTTAAGACTGCTGCAGCCCTCTGCAAGATATCTCACTATTTTTGACTTTTCTGAGCCTGTCAAGTCCTTCTTTTGACCCATTTTGCCAAAGGAAAGGAAGTTGCCTAATAATTATGCACACCTGATATAGGGTGTTGATGTCATTAGACCACACCCCTTCTCATTACAGAGATGCACATCACCTAATATGCTTAATTGGTAGTGGGCTTTCGAGCCTATACAGCTTGGAGTAAGACAACATGCATGAAGAGGATGATGTGGACAAAATACTCATTTGCCTAATAATTCTGCACTCCCTGTAGTCCTTTATTTATCCAGGTAAAAATCTCATTGAGATTAAAAATCTCATTTCCAAGAGAGACCTGGCATCATGGCAACAAAAGTCAAAATACATACAATTGTATTAAACCTACAGTCTTTTTTTTGTCTTTTTTCTTTTTTAATTTTGGCATTCTAAACCAATTCAAAATCTTCAAGGATATAATGCCAATGGAAAAAGAGTAAAGTCATTCTAATAAATTTGGAGATTTTTCTGTCACTAAATTCAATATATTTAATGCTGAGCTTGCTCAAACTAGGGACAGTGCAGCAGATCTTCCCTAACCATTTTAGAGAAACTGGCATTGCTTTTATCACCTTGTATATTTTAGGATTACAGTGAAGACTGAATCTCAAACCACGTTCGTCACACAGTAACACATCACAAATATGATTCATGAAATGTGATATTTCCCAAAAACCTTTGAAAAACTCCCTTTTCATTCAAATTTTCTATTAATAATAACACATCTATAGTCCATACTGGTCTGTTATGTGATGTGAACTTCTGTTTATGAATCTCAGTAGAGAAGAGCCTGTTGATCAAACTGACTGCTTGTTATTAAGAAAAGATTTAAACAATTTTAGCTTTAAAGCAACATTCATGACACCAAAATCAATCACATTTTCCCCTTTATAAATGTGTGTATCTGTACATATATGTATATATTAGTGATGGGTCCAGCAACACTGACGCACCGGCGCATGTATCAAGCTCACCTACCGATGCCTGTATCGGTGCGTGCGTCGCTTTAAGAAAAAGTCACGTGATCGATACAGCTGCTGTATCGCTCATTACCAACGCGCCAAGCTGTGTTTAAAAGGTACCGCATCCGCATCTGTCAACGGAACGAGTCGCCACCAAAAACCCCCCACAAATTGACTCTCGCAAAGATAAATAAAAATACACATCTTTCCATAACAAAATGGAAATGTTTCTGCTGTGTGGGATCATTTTGATCTTTTAACTGCAAATAGTTTGTCTGTCTTTGTTTCAGTGTAATCTATCAGAATAGGAAAAACAGCAATGTGACTTGCAGTGTAAATTATTTATTTCATTTTATGCAGGATAAATGTCGCATCTGTTCTGCGGAGCTTTCTTACAAACAAAAGCACCTCCTCAGTGTTACAGAGGCATTACAGAGCCAAACATGAAAATGAGGAGACACACTGAGAATGAACACAGGTCGGCCTATATTGACACTGAACAGCTTTATCAACACTTTTTTTTTTTTATTAATATGTGTTTTATTATTTTGAAATCAAGCATCTAGGAAGACTGTTCTGGACCAGGCAGTCCTGAAGTTTATTATAAAGGACTGCCAACCCCTTAGTATTGTGGAGAGTGTCGGAGAGAAACATTCCAAGATTAGAGGATCCTTTAAGGTACTGGGGGATGAGGAAGACATCTTATCAGAACCTTTTCCACCTGACTTTACAGTTTTTGTGTACCCCAGCTTCATCTGTGCCTGTGAGTTTTCCAAAGCTGGGGAAATGGTGTGAAAAAACCCTGCAATAGACTGAATGCAAAAACATTGGATAAACTTATTTTTCTGAATAGAAATTTATAATAAACTCTGAATCAATTACATTTAAATGGGTAATATTATATTCACAATACTTTCATTTTAATTTTTACTTTATGTCATTCACAATATATTTTAAAGATGTCTACAATATTTGCAATGTAAAACATATAAAATGATTCCATGGAAAGTACAATACCTTACAGTGTATACACGTATGACTATGTCATTGAATCAGTGTCTGTTGTGAGTCTCAAGTAAGTTCCCTGCAATGATATTTAAGGTCCAGCAGGTGTCAGTATGGAGCAAAACAGCAACACTGTGTCGACACAGTATCGATACAGTTTGGGGAATGTGCTGAAACGCTTCACGAGGCCTCATCTACCCATCACTAGTATATATATTATTTTTAACGAGGTCCAAGTTGTGTGCGTGGGAGTTCGAAGCAGCCACTCCACTTAATGTCACTACTGTACAGGATCCAAAAGTATAACATGACAGCTCACACAAACGGGAAATGTTTCGTTTTCTACAATGGGAGGGAGTGCAGCCACATCAGGGAACACAAATACTGACAAACCATCTGACCACAAACAATCAAAAACAGTTAGTTTTACAGTTATTTTAGATTAATAATACTGAACATTTGTGCTTTGTATTCTAAGCATAACTGCAACTCAGAAGTAAAAGAAAAGAAATATAATTTAAAATGAATTATTTAATTATCCTCCCCATGACAAAACTGCACTTGGTATGGCCCAATCATTACTTGCTATGCTGTTATTTTGAGAGCGCTAACCCGGAAGTTTTTGAAGGATCACGTGGTTGCCGTTTCACGTTAGTTCCTTTTAATGTTGACTTTTGCTACAGTCTGACTTTAGAGTGCTAGCAGACATCACGTATTTGATGTACAGTGTAGTACACGTGAGAGGTTGTAAACTGATATGACAGCTTGTTTGAAGTGGCGGGAAACATGTCTGGATTCAGTAATGAGCTTATAGATTACCTCGAGGGTAGAATAACTTTTGAAGAGTTCGACAGAAGGAGAGACGAGCGGAAAGCCAAGGTAAGTTATGTTGTTAGTTCAGTAACTGTTAGCTATCTAGGTAACTAGCTGAGGCAGTATCACTCCTCAACATCACTTGGAATTGTGCTTCACTTGTGTGGACGGTCCTTTCATTGACATAAAATTATATACTTCCTTTATTCTGACCTCTCTAAGTCAGGGGAGGTAGCTGAAGATGTGGAAGACGTTGTGCTCCCTTCGACGTCCGGACTCATCTCAACGAAGATCGGTAATCTCTCTCTGTCAGTGGCTCTGGTTCTGGCTCTGGAAATGTAAATAATGGACCCTTCTTTCAATAGATAGCGACACTGAATCCCGTAAGCGAGTGTATTGTAATTGTCATGGTTTTAGAAATATAACAAAGTTTTAAAAATCACTGGAACATCAAAACTGGATGTACAGATTCACCAAATGCAAATACCAACCTGCCATCATCTTTCTTCTAATGGAAAAACTAACAGATTTTAGTTTTGGACTATTTAGCCTTTATCATGCTTCTTGAACAGGTCAGAATTTCCCTTAATGGAACTGTTGTGATTTTCCTACTTTGAGAAGTTAAAATGTCTGCAACGGCCTTTTTTTTTTTTTTAGTATCACCATCAACAAAAATGACAGATAATAATTACTGTTCTTAAAGGTCCACAAAGTAGTTAGTGTTACTCATAAAGCTATTGTTTTGGTCGGAGACTGGTTATAAAAACTGGGCCAGCTTACTTTGATTCCCATCCTGGATTGCATGCAAAGTATGGTAATGTTACTCAAGCCAACTCTCCTATCTTCTCAGAGGATGGAGTTAGCCCAGGAGTCCAGCTGGCCTTTGCCTCCATGCTAGGAGAAACTGCAGAACCACCATCTTCAGAGGATGAGGAGGAGGAAGAGCAGGACAGCCTGAGCTATGTTGATGATGCACATGATAAGGATTACATTGCAGACAAAGAAGAGTGGCAGGCAGAGGAGACAGGGAAGAGGCCAAGACAACAGGGAAAGAACAAGAGTAAAGCTAAAGAAATGGCAGAAGATGTGACTGTAGGAGATGTGTTTGCACTGGAGATGGAGCTGAATCGAGAAAACAAGAAGATGATGAAGGTGAGAAGGAAGAACAACAGTCATGCCAAGGTGAGTTTTTCCAGTTCTTAGTTAATATATAACTATCTGAACAGGGGCGTCGTCATGGCAGCAAGCTGCCCCGGGCTCTGAGAGGCTTGATGGGAGAAGCCAACATTCGCTATGCAAGAGGAGAGAAAGAGGACGCCATCTTGATGTGTATGGAGATCATAAGACAGGGTATGAAGTGGGTTTGCGTGACCTTACAGGCATATAATCACTCCCTGTTTGTGTTGACACTAACTTTGGAAGTTTGTCTGTGTGCCAGTTAGTGTTCAAACACTGTATGAAAAGTTAAAAACAAAATCTCTTCTCCCTTTTCCCTCAGCTCCTCTGGCATATGAGCCTTTCTCCACGTTGGCTATGATCTATGAGGATGAAGAGGACATGAGCAAAGCACTGCAGTTTGGCCTGATTGCTGCCCACCTCAACCCCTCGGACTGTGAGGAGTGGATCAGACTGGCTGTAATGTCTCTGGAGCAGGACAATATCCAGCAAGCCATCATCTGCTACAGCAAAGGTCAGTCTGACACGGACTGACACACATCACTTCCCACTGGAAATTCACATCTGTTTATTGTCTGTTGGTGGAACTATTGAACAATACAGTCTCTACCTGTTGTTTTAAGTGGATGTTCATTACTGCAGGGTCAGTACTTCAATCCCATGGTCCTTGTGATATGTACTACTATAGCTATATTTATGCTGCAGTAATAAGCCTTGTAATTTCCTCAGCCTGTAGTTGGGGTGATTGCTGCAGCATATTTAAAACTCTCAGACTGGATTTACTAAGTGGGATAAATTGGCTTAAGGCTGCAGTTGGAAGAGCCGTGCAAAGTAACAAGTCACCTGAGGGGGTGAGAAATTAATAAAACTTAATAAAAGTAATAAAACTAATACACATCAAGTGTAGGGCTTACAAGTGTGTTTGTCTCTGGAATTGGCATACAGTTTCTGATCAAACAGCACAGGAACAATGGATTTTTCTGATGTAAGAGCAAAGTCTTCTATCAGAAGGTGTCAAGCATTGTGTGGGGTCTTAAATATGGGAACAGGTGTTCCTCTGCGTACCACTTGAGCTGTCAAATTTATCCAGAGACAGGTTGTTTTAGTGCAGACAAGTCCAACATGTAAATCTGACACATGTCTGTGAACTTTGTACAACAGAAAACAGTCAAGTCCTGACAAATCTGCGTTTTAAAAATTACTGCTACTGCGCCATCTATTGTTGGTGTTTCTCATACCGTTGAATTGTGGAATATGAGCCACCACTGCAAAACAAACCAGGGACCAGGGAAACGCTGGTTATTATGTATATACTTCTCTAGGTTCAAGCCTTGCTCCATTTCCACAGCTATCAAGTACGATCCTACCAATGTGTGCTATCTGTGGGAGCGCTGCAGCCTACAGATGCGCCTGGGAGAGCACAAACAGTGTATGGATGGCTACCGCAGGATCCTGTCACTTCTGCCGCTGGAGGATGGAGAGCACTTCATACAGCTCTCCAAAGACATGGCCAAGTAAGGGACACACACTGACATGGTATGCAAAAATGACAGACCTGCACTTCTTTCTCGTTTTTATATACACATAAACTATGTTCTCGTTTTTTTTCCCCTAAAATACCGTCACCTCATACCATCTGATATTGGATTATCACCTTGACAGTTCAGTTATAGGTATTTGCTTGTGTGGGTCGTGTTTAGGAGTTACTATGAAAGTAGTGACCTGCCCTCAGCTCTGAGTGTGATTGAGGAAGCTTTGGCACGACACCCCGACCTGGTCAGCGATGACTTTATCAACATGGCAGCTGAGCTTTATATCACCAACCGGCAGTACAACAAGGCCCTGCAGGTGGGTTTCTGTGGAAAAACTTTTATTGCCATTTAGACTGAGAATACAAATATGTTTTCAGTTTAAATGGATAAACATTCTATGTGTATGCTCTCCCAGGTCTTGGTGCAGTTTGTAGGCATTGTTTTGGTCAGAAGTGAATCCACTCCAGATGTTATTCCACCAACACAAGAAGAGAAGATTAAAGAGGAGAGCACTGAAGACCAGGAGAAGCAAAATGCAGAAGGGACACAGTTACAGAAGGAAGAACAAATTGCAGCAGAGGAGAACGGTAAATTGCAACTACATGAGGCGCTACACATTTACATACTTACAAGATGATTCAAACTCATCGTGGCTGTTATTCATCATATGAAGAACACTCCCATAGCCTTCATGACGTGTTATAGGAAGTGCAGAAAGATGAGGACGCTTTCAAAAATGAACGTTCGTAGTGGCTTCTTTAGTGGTGACTACTATGACTACTTTTGTGTAAACAGGATGTGTTTAGGTGTTCTTGTTTTTCAAATTTTTTCCCATACTTGAACACTCAGTTACAGGTAAAAAGCTTCAACACATTTCACATTTAAAATAATTTTAGCTAAATTATATTGCGATTGCATAAACTGGATGCCTGTAAATAATTTGGCCCTTCAAAAAAAGTGTCTTTGATCTCAAAAGACACTTCAACAGATGTATGTAGCCATCGCTTTATCTGGCTTTATATCAGCAAAATCACATGTAAATCGTGATTGTGTGTTTAACACTTGCAACATACTTGATAAGATTTCTTATATTCAGAATTATTTAATGAGGGGTGGTAACACATTTCTTGTCTTTCCACATTATTTCATGTCCACGCACAGAAAATCCAGACATTAAAACAGACATTTTCTTTACTCAAACTGTATTTTTCATTCCACATATTAAACAAACTTATGCTTTCATTTTATCTTTGATTAAGAATAAAGATGATTTACTATTAACACAAACAGATAAACTCTGTTTCAGCACTATCATTTTAACATAAAAGGCTAGATGCTACCCTTGGCAGCAATCCTGTTGAGACACGCTGGCATGACTTCAGATAAGATATTCAGTCTCAAAAACCCTCTAATTTCAAAGAAGAGTAGGCCAAAAATCCTCCAGTGACATGAAAGAATCATTGCCTGAGTCTTTGGGGAACTCTTTTTACTGATTGGTTGTTGTGTGCTGTTTCCAGGTGAAATTGTGGATGTACAGGTACCAGACAGCGTCCCAGTGGACCTGAGGAGCAAGCTAATTGTGTGCTTCATACACCTACATGTCTACGCACCCACCGAGGTAAAACAGGACTTAAAAACATACAGAGCTCAGATTATTAATGAGGTCTTTATTAAAAGATCATTTAATTTTAGAATCTTCTTGCTTATAGGGCTTGGTTTCAACACTGATGGAGCAGAGTCCAGAAGAGATTGGTGACTTGTACCTGGATGTCGGTGAAGCCTATCTGGAAGAGGGCAAGTACATGTCTGCTCTGCCTCTGCTGACTGCCCTCGTCGTATCTGAGAAGTACAACCTCGCTGTTGTTTGGTTGCGGCATGCAGGTAAGTCCAGCAGAAAAGGAAATGATGCTGAAGGAAGAGGTGTATCTGCAAACTTAGACTAAAAAGACATTTCATCTTCCATCCAGAATATTCTTCATGTGTGAAACTTTGTAACAACAGAGAAGGTCAAGATCTTAAATGAGGTCTCACTTCAGGTCTGACTTGGAAAAAAGAAAACCAGTGTTATGTGTATACCTTTATCACTTTCCTTTGTCATTTGCAGAGTGTCTGAAGGCTTTGGGCCACATGGAGGCAGCAGCAGAAAGCTACACCAAGGTGGTGGAGATGGCTCCGCAGCACCTGGAGGCCCGGCTCTCCCTTGCCACACTGCAGCAACAGTTGGGCCGTATGGATTGTGCCCTTAAGGCGCTGGAGTCCATGTATGATAGCAACATACTAGCACACGATTCTTCAGCCGCACAAAAGGCAAGGGATTTTTAATTTTTTTTTTTCTTTTTCCATTATCACATTATGTTGCATTATCTTACATTTACAATGTTCCTGAAATGTCATGGAGTTCTTTTAGAGGTCTTTTTCATGGACATTTTCTGGTAACACCAAAGGGGGAAAAAAGGGAGTGGAAACCTCTGCTCTGTCCTGTCAGCAGACACTGGCATTCACACCTTATAAAGGGGCATCCCCACTGAAGCAATAATCAGCAACCTAGTGACCAGAGACCATGGAAAGTGAATGTATTTGGGAACTTCAAGCAACAATGGGTGAAATAACTTGTGATGTGATGTGAAGTGGGTGGGTGCCACTTTTGGCTTTTCTCAACTTAGACGTGAGCCATTGAAGTGATTAGGTATGGAGAACACAATAGTGAGTTGGATAGGTATTTGGAGCCTGGCGAGTCTGGTAGCAACCAGTTAGTTACCAACTGTTAGTGGTAATATGATGCAGAATGAGCAAATTACTTCCTGCCCAGATCCCCCTTGTTGCTTCATTGTTTAATGCATTGTTTTAATGCACGACTCCTTAGAGCTTACAATGTAATCATGCGTGTTTCACCCACAGCATTTTAAATGCTTTCATAGTTTACTTGGATTCTGGTTAAACACAAGATTTCTGCGCTTTCCAGACTTGAGCTGAGATTAGAGTCAAAAACACATAGTCTGGTTAACAGTTGGAAAAAGGAAAACCATCACCTCCATCATTTTGGAATGCTATGTTGTATGGTCAATGCACTGTCATAATGGCAAGTCCTAATTATAGCTGCTGTTGGAGTTGCGTGTTGGCAGCTCTGTATTTCCCTTGTATGCGTTTGTTTGTATAACTGGTTTTGTATATTTCTTTGTTTGTAGGAGTTGAAGCTTTTGCTCCATCGCTCTACACTTCTGAAGACACAGGGAAAAATGCAGGACTACCTGGACACTGTGATTACTATGATCTCTATGCTCCTCAAGGTAACACACTTTACAGACACTGAGAGATACCACTGGCCACTAGGGCTGGGTATCGTCACTGATATTATAATTCTGATCACTTATCAATACATATCTATATTTTTATGTTTATAAAAAGAAAGCTGACATTTGTGAGACTTAATCAAAGGTGTGAGCATCACAGCAGATTCCTTTGTGTCGAAGTAACTGAGGATAAAACACATAAAAACATGAAGCCGGTTTTCCTGGTCTGGGTTTTTATAGCAGATGACCTTAAAAATATTGTGCAGTAGATCAAAAACAAAGTGAAGCAGAGCAAAGTTACAGAGGTTTTATTAGAGACACGGCTAAGCATTTTGCAATTTTGCATAATTTTAAAAAGTTTAAATTTGTTCAGTACTGAACAGCAGAAATGAGGCTTTCTTGTCGGAAGTAAGTAAAAAAAACCAAAAAAAACCAAAAACAACAGCGGCCGACACCGTAGACTGGTGGGTAATAAGTAGGGGTGGGTTTTGATTATCGATTTAGGGAGAGAGAGAGAGAGCTCTACATGAAGTGTGATTTTTATCGTGGTGGAAGCAAAAGTAAGAGGAAATTCGTGACGATGTTTATGTGAAGCGTAGTTTGGATCGTCTTTGGCTGCTGGTTCAGTCAATATTGTTTGGAGAGAGATAAAACCTGCAGCTTCAGAATCTAGCGCAAAAAGGACGTAAGCACAAAAGCGCCCACCGACGCTTCAAATCAGTGAGCTGTCGGCTTTCAGCCCCGACGTGCCGTCGGGTGAGAAAGGCAACATCTCACTGATTCTGATGCGTCGGCGGGTCTGCATTTTGTGTTTACGTCTTTGTGCAGAATCCATGTACCTGCTCTCATTTACTGTTTTAGCTGTTTGGTGGTTGTAGAAATTTTGTGAGGTTTAACCTGAGATTCTGGCGTTTCAGGCAAAATAAATCTATATTTAAAAATCGATTCAGGATTTTAATGAATCGATATCACGTTATCCAAGCTAGAATCGATTTTAACGATAAATCAATAATCAAAACCCATCCCTACTGGCCACCACCAGTATTTTGTTTTGTGTCTTCCTTTATGTACTACTCATTAAGTGTTTTTATTCATACTGCTGCTATAAAGAGTGCTTTTTCCTCTCTCTGATATATTCAAAGGAGTTGGTACAACTATTCCACATAATAAAATACACTTCAAAAATGTTTGACCTCAGCTGTACAGTCTAGCCAAGTGTCAATGAAATCAAAGAGGAAACGATCTTAGAAGTTTTAAAAAAAATGCAGAACTACTTGGATGCTTTGAATTTAGGAGGAACGTTCCGCTGTTTCGACTGGATCAGAGCTAATTTGCCTGACACGTAAATTATGTTAACTAGTTAGCATTAGCAGCTGAGTTATCCCATTAATAATTCATAATTCACTTAACAGGGTGGGACGGTGGTTAGAACTGTTGCCGCACAGCAAGAAAGTCCTGAGTTCAGTTCCACCATCAGGCCGGGGTCTTTCTGTGTGGAGTTTGCATGTTCTCCCCATGTTTGTGTGGGATCCCTCCGGGTGCCCACCGTCCAAAGACATGCAGTTTGTGGGGATAGGTTAATTGATTAGTCTAAATTGCCCATAGGTGTGAATGTGGGAGTAAATGTGAGTGTGAATGGTTGTCTGTCTCTGTGTGTTAGCCCTGCAACAGACTGGTGACCTGTTCAGGGTGTACCCTGCCTCTTGCCCTATGACAGCTGGGATAGGCTCCAGCGCCCCCCGCGACCCTGAAAAGGGGAAGCGGAAGCAGATGGATGGATGGAAGGAATTCACTAAACACAGTAATATATACTATATCAACAATATTAATGCACTTACAAGGAGAACTGTGACTGTTCTCAATCTGTCAGTGATATTGACACAAGTATTAACTACAAATGGCTAACGGTATAAACACAACTTTACTTTAAGTTCAGTTTAAAGAATTTTCTTGGTGGATTGTTGTTCTTGATATGTAATTGCGTATGATCAGGAATATTTGTTGTGACAACATGTTTATGTTTAATTTATGTTTAAATGTTGCCATCCTCTTGGCCTGATCCCTCATGACAATAGATTTTTAATCTGAGTGAGATTTTCTGCCTGAATAAATAAAGGGTAATGTTTAGCAGCTTGGATGTTTTTGACTGTTGGTTCAGCTGAATTCTTAACAAACATTTTTATCATTCAAGTTATTTTATACCCCGACAGGGAAAAAGGACAAATATCTCAAAAAGTTGATAAGACCATGCCTTTTACTGTAGTTTTTTTACTGAGCATTTTTCTCAACAGATTACTGTGAGAGAAGGTGAAATTGAATAAGTAAATGCACATATTGCTCCATTTTTTTGTTTTTGTTGTGCACATTTCATTGCGTCCTGTAAGTTATTCAAAGGTGTGCATAACGCATGCATGTTTATAGGTGGCCATGCAGCGAGCTAAGGTGTGTGTGAGCTCTGTAAACGTGTCAGGTGAGAATCACCTGAGGCTCGTGAAGGTTGAGAACATGCTACCAGAGATTGCTGACCATGAAACGGCCTATCTGGACAACACTGGTATGCGTATCTTTGGTTGCAGTTTTACTTTAAGTCATCATACTTGACTACAAGGTAGAACCTGTAGTTGGTCTGGTCACTGGATTTCAACACCTTGTAACAAAGCGTCCCTTTGTCATTGTCATCAGGTAAAACCAATGTCCTGTCCAAAGAGGACTGGTGGCAGCTGCTGCTGAGCTGTGTGCTGACACTGTGTGAGGTGCAGCGTTATGAAGAGGCGGAGATGCTTGTGGATTCGGCCATGGAGTTCTACTCATTCTATGACAACAAGCCCAGGAGGAAAGAACTGGAGTTCATTGGCCTGTCTGCCACAATCCTGGACCACAACTATTACAAGGCCTATAACTACATCAGGTAGATTGATATGTATGTGGCCTCGGATAAAGAGCATGCCAAAATTATAATAAATATAACAATTTTCTGTTTTTCCTCTTAACAGACTGATGCTGTTGGAAAATGTGGCTCTGCCTCAGCTTTGGAATATTTTTAACCAGGTCTGCTTTTGTGTCAGTAGAATAGAGTATTACTAAATGGGAAAGGGGAGATGAGAAATGGGTTCAGAGCAAAACTAGGAATTTTCTTTCTAGGAATTAAAGCAGTACATTTGTGAGGACAAACTGGGATATTTTCTTTTTAAAGGCAAATATTTTTAAATGTATTTATTGTTTGTATTCAGGAAATGCTTCACTACACTTCTTAATGAGAAGTAGGACAGTTTTTCCTCATAAAATTTGCCTGTTTTCTTCAGAAATGACCACTTATCTTGAATTTTGACTTTAACTGAGAACATTTCTTTCCATTTTTACTTTCTTTGCACAGTTGATTTATTTATTAACCTTGAGAGCCTCTGATACATTGTCATAGTCTATATGAAGATTTACTGGTAATACTAAATATTCAAATGAATCAAAAGCATAGATTGCCTGAATTTGGTGGAAAGATTTTGTAAACAAATTATGTTTTTTTAACTCTCTGCAGCTGACAATAACTTCGCAGCACCAGCGCCACCATCGCTTCTGTCTGCGCATGCTGTTTAAACATCCTGACAGTCACGCCCTCTGTGTTCTCTGCGGACATAACGCCATGGTGTCAGGGAGCTTCAAACATGCTCTTGGTACTCGCACACAAATCTACTAACTAGAGATGATAAAAACATTTACACATCACTACCATACTTGGTGTTTCAGCATATCTTACATGATTGATTTTATACCATTGGAGTGTGATGACCATCACAATATGCAACGCTATAATCAGGGACTACGTCATGTTGTCATTTTAAGAGTACTTGAGGAACATGTGATCTGCCACTGCAAAAGCGATCCAGATCTGCACCAACATTTTAAAGGAGTCCTTCCTTTGCTTATGCCACACCTCTCAAACAAATTTCAAGTTTTGCTTGTTAGCATGTTCTTGATTGCAGATGTCGATGATCACATACCTCCAACACTGCTTTGCACTGAAAGAGAATTATGTGAATTAAAATGCGTTTTTGAAGCAATTGTGATAAACAGGAAATAACAATATCCAAGCAACTGGACACACATTGGTAAAGTTGCTTACAAGCTAACATTGCTTAAAATGATGTAAAACACTAAAAAGATGCTTTGAGGGCCAAAGAGAGTTTGATCCCAACATTTAAATATATAATTAACAGTCTTGCAGTTTTGTCTTTTTTTGACATTTTTAGAGGTCTCCGTTAAATCTCATAAGTTGTTGAAATACACCGCGTTCCAAATTATTATGCAAATGATATTTTTCTGTTTTTCCTAAATAGTCAATTCAAATGACAGTCGGCATAATTTTCGAGTCATCAGCCATTAGAATATAATTCAAATGTTACTGAACAAAAGTCCCAATGAAAACAGTATGTTTTTCAAAAATAAAAAACTTAAAATGCAATGTTCCAAATTATTACGCACACAGAGTTTCAAAAGATTTTATAGGTTGTAGAGAATTGAAAATGGTCATTTGTTGAATTTGCAGCATTAGTAGATCAATTTCACTGTCATCAAAAACTATTTCAATCAAAAACATCTTAACAGGTCAAGTTACATATTAACATAGGATCCCTTATTTGATAGCAGTTTTACAATTCTTGCATCCATGAAACTTCTGAGTTTTTGGAAGATTTCTACTTGAATGTCTTTGCAGGATGTCAGAATAGCCTCCCAGAGCTGCTGTTTGGATGTGAACTGTCTCCCACCCTCATAGTTTTTTGCTTGAGGATGCTCCAAAGGTTCTCAATAGGATTGAAGTCAGGGAAGAATCGGGGCCACACCTTGAGTTCCTCTCCTTTTACGCCAATACCAGCCAATGATGCAGAGGTATTCCTTGTATTGTGAGATGGTGCATTGTCTTGCATGAAGATGGTTTTGTTGCAGAAGGCACAGTTCTTCTCTTTCTACCATGGAAGAAAGTGGTCAGTCAGAAACTCCACATACTTTGCAGAGGTCATTTTCACACCTTCAGGGACCAACCAGCTCTCTCCCCGTGATTCTGGCTCAAAACATGACTCCACCACCTCCTTGCTGACGACGCAGCCTTGTTGGGACATGGTGGCCGTCCACCAATCCACCATCCATCTGGACCATCCAGGGTTGCACTGCACTCATCAGTGACCAAGACTGTTTGAAAATTAGTCTTCATGTAGTTCTGGGCCCACTGCAGCCGTTTCTGCTTGTGAGCATTGGTTAGGGATGGCCAAATATAAAGTTTATGCACAACTGCAAGTCTCTGGAGGATCCGACACCTTGACGTTCGCAGGGCTCCAGAGGCACCAGCAGCTTCAAATATCTGTTTACTGCTTTGTAATGGCCTTTTAGCAGCTGCTCTCTTAATCTGATGTATTTGTCTGGCAGAAACCTTCATCATTGTGCCTATATCTGCACAAACCCATGTGTCCTCTGACTCAGCCACAAATCTCTTAACATTATGGTGATCACGCTTAGATTTTCGTGAAATATCCAAGGTTTTCATTACGTGTCCTAGGCATTCAACTATTTCATGCTTTTCAGCAACAGAGAGATCTTTTTTTTTTTTCCTATATTGCTTGAAAATGGTGGTCTGCTTAATAATGTGGAACATCCTTCTTTAGTAGTTTTTCCTTTAATTGGGCTCACCTGGCAAACTAATGATCACAGGTGTCCGAGATTGATTTCGGTGATACAAAAAGTCCTGAGACACAATTCCATCCATTGAATAAATTGCTTTTAAATAAAAACCAATCTCTATGACACTTAAACACAATTTGCATAATAATTTGGAACGCAGTGTAAAGGGTTTAGGGATTGGGCGTGGGCGATCGTGGCTCAAGAGTTGAGAGTTCGCCTTGTAATCGGAAGCTTGCCGGTTCGAGCCCCGGCTCGGACAGTCTCGGTCGTTGTGTCCTTGGGCAAGACACTTCACCCGTTGCCTACTGGTGGTGGTCAGAGGGCCCGGTGACGCCAGTGTCCAGCAGCCTGGCCTCTGTCAGTGGCTGTGGCTACAATGTAGCTGCCATCACCATTGTGTGAATGTGTGGATGACTAGATGTGTAAAGCGCTTTGGGGTCCTTAGGGACTAGTAAAGCGCTATACAAATACAGGCCATTTATCATTATGTTCACACTATGTCCACTTTGCACAGTAGTACACTACATTTTTCAAACACTGGATGTGTTTTCAGGTCAGTATGTTCAGGCCTTCCAGACTCATCCCAGCAATCCACTGCACAGCCTGTTTGTAGGTCTCACCTTCTTCCACATGGCATCTCAGAAGTTTGTAGCTAAACGGCACACGCTGGTGCTGCAGGTACAGTGTTTGTTTATTTCTGTGCATGGTTCAGTACTATAGTCTGTTATTTTAAAACCAACATATGCTCTCAGGGTTTCTCCTTCCTGTGGCGTTACGTAGAGCTGCGTGGAGAGTGTCAAGAGAGTATGTACAACCTAGGCCGAGCGCTGCACCAAATGGGCCTCACACATTTGGCTATGCATTACTACCAAAAGGCGCTTTTACTACCAGCAAAAAAACTGGAGGTGGGTAAAAACACAACTTGCTCTGCTGCTCAGTGCAAACGTAGCCTTTAGGACAGTGATGAATTGACTTAGAGAAAAAGAGGCAAACATTCTTTATCCCTTTGTCTTCTTATGTTTTTCTGCAGGGCATCCCAGGTGACCAGGTTGATCTGAGGAGGGAGATTGCCTTCAACCTGTCACTCATTTACCAGGCCAGCGGTGCAGTGGAAATGGCCCGATACCTCCTTAACACACACTGCATTATTTGAAAATGCACACTCGTCTTTATTGGTTCGTTTTCATTAGAAATTTGACCTTATTTCTAGCAACTAAACCCCCATGAAATGATGGATTCAGGAAGTCTTATTTATTAAAAAATGTTTGTAAATATTTAGCATTTTGTATGACGTATGTCATTTCTACATTTGTGTTGATTTATCTCTGTATTTCAGTGTCTGATAATAAGCTAGCAAATCACATTTGAGGCATGTACTAATACTGGATCTTTCAGTTGTATTATTTTTGCAAGACCTATAGTCTGCTGTTACAAAAATTACCCTAGAAAACCCCTTGTTTATTTTAATAAAGAAATACAGAACAAAGTATTTGCCTTTATTGTTTTGAGGTGACAGTGTTAGCCACTGATCCACCATGCTGGCTGACAACAAAGGATAAATCATTACCAAATCTCAGAATCATGTATAAAATGTCAAAATTCAAATCATTTTTATTTATACAGCGCCAAATCACAACAACATTTGCCTCGGGGCGCTTTATATTGTAAGGTAGACCCTACAATAATACATACAGAGAAAAACCAAACAATCATATGACCCCCTATGAGCAAGCACTTTGGCGACAGTGGGAAGGAAAAACTCCCTTTTAACAGGAAGAAACCTCCGGCAGAACCAGGCTCAGGGAGGGGTGGGGCCATCTGCCACGGCCGGTTTGGGTGAGAAAAAGAAGACATGATAAAGACATGCTGTGGAAGAGAGACAGAGATTAATAACAAGTATGACTCAATGCAGAGAGAAAAGGGGGAAGGAATGGAGCCGAGTCTCCAACTGCAGCATCTGTAACAAAACACATTAAAAGAGTGCTGAAGACCTGAGGCAATACACCTTGATGACAACCATCCCTCAGCAGAAAGAAGAGGGAGGCCCCAGATGGAGTGCCTAAACTTAACTTAAAGTCTGCATTTATACACCACTCTGTATTTAATCATTAGTTATTATTGACCTCTGGCTCTCTTTAATCCTGTCTTCCCTCTCACCCTATACCGGTCACGGCAGTTGGCCGCGCCTCCCTGAGTCTGGTTCTGCCGAAGGTTTCTTTTATTAAAAGGGTATTTTTCCTTCCTTTAAATAAATTTGAATTGAATTAAGCCCTTCATTTTCAGAGGAGCAACGCAGGCAGTGGAGCCCATTTGTTGCTTAAGGGCTCAGTATGGGTCGCCATTGGCAGACTGCAGGGAGGTATGGACTGCAAAGTGTATCTGTTGCCAGATGTAGGCAGTATCCAAACTTTCAACTAATGCACAGTATCATCCACGTCAAACTACATAAACAGTAATGGTGTTGGATGGTTTTGGCTGTCATTCCTTTCGCTAGCATTCCTGTTAGATCAACCCTCACACTCTATTGGCAAAATTTCATACAGTAGATGCTACTTATAGATGCTATTACCCTGCAAGATGCATTTCTTATCCTTTTTTAACATTTTTTTTAAAAATTGCTATTCAAAATTAGTCACTTTCATATCTGTGGTCAATGACGTCTGCGGTGTTCTCTGGTTGGTCTTTCCGCTACTTTCACTTTCACATTAGCCTTTCCATGTATGCAGCTGAAAATGCTGGGAAGTCCTTGAACAGATCAATACAACCAAATTTAAAATTTTACCTTTGAAAATTACACAAACTTAAAATACTCCACTGCAATATTTTCCATTAGACAAAGTAAGAAAACCCCAATTGGGACTAAAATTGTGAAAATAGTTTTTTTTAGTTTTTTTTAAAAGAGTGAATTGATGAAGGATAGATTCACTTTCAAGTACTACAAAAGAAAGAAACAAACAAGAAAAAACCAACAAATATTTCTGAATTATAGTGTTTTGTGTCTTTTAAAATTTCAAATATTGCATAACAAGACAAAATCAAAACGCAGACATAAGTGTACACATTCATTTTTGACTCTCTCACTGAACTAACACAGCCAATCCCCCAACATGTTTGTACTCTCTGCTCATGTCGCCTTCACATATTAAATAATTTCTTGCTTTTTAAAGAACCTATTTTAACATCGCACTCAACAACAAACTAATCCTCCCTAACAAAAACAGTAACTTCACGTCAATATGCATGAAGTTTGAGACCCCTGGCCTAGAGTGTTTGATCACCTGTGTGTTGTTTGTTTATGTCTTACCGTTAGTCTCTTGTCACCAAACCATTGTCTTCCAGACGATTGATGTCAATACTTTTTGTCCCTGTTTAACACCCACATGTAAGTCATACCCTCTACTCGTGAGTATACATGCCATGCCTTTTCAGTGGTTCATTGTCAGCTTACTTATCCAGATCCATTCTCATCATATACAGGAATATTTATCGCAGCAAACCCTGAGAAACAGGACTTGGAGATATTTCTTCAATCTGTGTAGGTTCTGTCATCCAGGTCATGGTAGTCTAAGGATCTGGGAAGGAACACAAATACAAGCTAAACAACATAGTGTATGCTGTATGGTGCAGCGAGTCCTCCTCAGACCTCTATATTGTAGAAACCAAACAGCCACACCATAAATGCATTGCACAACATAGAAGAGCCATATCGACAGGACCAGACTCAGCATCAACATCCAAAGGATAAAGGTCACTCTTTTAAGGATGCCAATGTTCATATTTTGGACAGAGAACCTTTATGCAGAGATTTACTGCAGGATCCTGTATTTAAGTTTTCTTTTTAATTAAAAAAAATCAAATGGCTGATTCAAATCAGTATAACTGCGTGCTTTATTGATATACAGTAAAGCATTTTATAATACAATAGTAAGGCATATATTTGGTGGAATCTGATATGTTGTGAAGTACTGATGTTATCTGAAAAATGATGAGACTGAAACAAACGTTAATTAAAAACCTGGCCAGTCAAATCAAACTTAGTGCCAGAAAAACCTGTGGGATAATGCTCGATGCCAAACACGCATGCACATAATACTGTACCACTTTTCACATACTTCTGAGTTGTTAAATATTAAATAATGATGAACTTCCTGTAGTCACACATGCTTTAATTGAAACACAACACACAGCACAAAATCAAATAACCTTTAACCAAAGGAAAAAACATAATTTTTGCTAGAATAAAATACTTCCTCCACATAGAAAAAGGTTTAGTATATCCTAGGTTTGACAGTAGTGCACAGGGATTAATGCATGGATGCATGGATAAATGCATCTGGGCATTCAGGCTGGAGGCTCCTACAGTGCATTTACTGAACAGTATAGTTCTGAAATGAATTAGCTAGTAATTTATCAATGCGAGGACTGAGAACAGCAGAGAAACTGCCTCTGAACTTTGAAAATTCACACAAAGTCAATTTAACCAGGCCTCTTTAAACATTCTTTCATAGTTCAAGAAATCCTCACAATCTAGCAGCCGTGTAACACTGCAGTGCTCAGATTCTAGTCTTACAGTACTGCTGAAGTGGAAAAGCTGTGTTAAAATTAAATTCTCATGTTGCATGTGTCAGTGCAACAACCAAGATCGTAACTTCAAGGTCGAATGTAGAGCTGAAGCTGAAAACTAGATAATACTAATATTCTGAAGAAGATATGGGATATAGGAAGTACTTATGGAGAAAGAGAGGGACACCACCAGATCTTTATCGCTGAAGAAATGCCTCTTGCTCACTTGCACCAAACATCTTTCTCTGACTTCTCAGCTGATGCACTTTTTTAGGTCCTTACTTCTCTCATGCACGTTTTCTTTGCATCTCCACAAGAGAAAGAGGCAAGGTTGCTTTTGCAGTGCATTCCTCTCACATTCAGTAATTTGAAATGACAGATCTGAATGAGGCCTTTGTGCAGTAAATAAGGTGAAAAACTGGGAATAATAACAGGGATGAAGGATGGATAAAGAACTCAAATAGAACACAAATTTTGTCACCCAAAACCACACAAAAAAATACAGAAAAAGAAGTACAATCGTATTTCCCCAAAAGCTTGGCCAATGGGTAAAATGTCAATAAAATGAGAATTTAATTACTTGCAAATCATTTAAAACGTGTGTTTGATTTAATATAGTGGAAAAACAACAAACCATATGTTGAAACTAAGAATTTATTTTCTTTTTTAGGCTTCTATCTTTGACATAAGTCAATATTTTTAAATCTTTAAAAGTATTTTATACATTAAGCTTAAATTTCACAGCAATCACTATAAAGTTCTTATGCAAATCAGAGATGGTCACTTTGTGTCGGGTTCGTTCAGTGTTATGCACCATAGTGGATGGAAGTCACTAAATCTTCCCAGCTTTGTTGATGTGGTTAACACATCTGCTCAATAAACAAAAAATTGCTAGTTGGATTCCACACAGATATCTTTGATTTGGAAGAGTTTTACACTCAATGCCCTCCAAACATACAGAGCTACCTGCTGTGGCAGGGAGCAGCCTGCAGGAGCTTCTTGGCAACGTGATTTTGCAAAACTTTGTCAAATGACAGTCATTCTGCTTCATTAAGTACAAATTTGTTAATTCTTTCTTTTATTTTTAAATGAAGGGATGATTGCAGCTGACGAGGAAAGAGTGTCCTACTTTCATCTACAGCGTATGTCATAATATTTTAAAAATGGAAATTGAGATAAGGAAGCAGTTTTCTTAAATCTTAGCTTTTCTTTTTTTGGCTTTGCAGCAGATTAAACCATAAGAAATATAGTTTGTGTCAAAAGATGTAGAAGCCACTAGTTAAAAAAAAAAAAAAAAAAAAATATATATATATATATATATATATATTCCACCATCAACTGATCAGATGCCAAAGGTTTAACGTGATTCTTTTTAATGTGGCTCTAAAGCAAAGGCTGGCTTCAGAAGCCATGTTTAAGACAAATAAACACTTACTACATTATAGCAACTGCTATAATGCTAAATGATTAAATGACTTGCAAATTGATTTTTCCTTTTATTGACCTCTTACATAGCTTCTCAACTTTTTGGAAAAAAGGATTGCAATATGAAATTTAGGCACCACCACATACACAACCAAACACACATCCATACAGTCTTGCAGACATTCTACTTTAAGGATCCATTAGGTCTGCATTACTGTGACAGTAGTGTATGTTTTACAAAGACATGTTTTCTCTTATAAAGCACCCTTATTATTTCAATCATTCATTTTTGATACAAATATTTAGTTTCCCCAGTTACAAAGAGATGGCAAATATATGACCATACTTCTTTGTATCTCAACCCCCAACCCATAGCCCCATTGTTGTTTTGTACAATTGCATAGAAGTTAAAAAACAAAAGCTAAAAAAAACCAAAAACAGCCTCTCTTCATAATAAAACAACTTTAGGACATTTTAAGAAACTACTGAAATCTACATGTACTTTTTTGATGAGACATTGCTGGAACTTTAATCTTTCACAAAAATAAATGTTATATATATATATATATATATATTCTCTTTGTAAACTGTTTCCAATCCAGTTGTTTTGACTAGAAAAGCATGCGATAGGTAGGAAAGTAGGGAGGGACGGAGGAGAGAGGGGTGTTAGGGCTGAAGATTAAAGGCAGGATCAGAAGTGCAGGGCCTCGTGCTGTTTGGTGCTCCTTTCGTCCGTCATCACACTGACCAGTGACTCCATGGCACGGCCCAGATCATCAGCCATGTGAAACAAACTGCCAATGCTGGGACCTGAGGGGAGAAAAAAAAAAAAACACTTATGGAAGATTTCATCTAAACCCCCCTTGCACAAGAATTTTACCATATCTGCATGACATGAAAAATGTTATCTTTGTGCTATGATTTAAATTTTCTTGTGGACTTTTTCACGTATTTATGAAATAATGAGGGCTCAAAATGCTGAAAACATTTAAAGCTCTGTTAAGACCTGCAGCATATCAAAGTTACAGCCACTCTGAATATCACAATCTAAACACTATACTCTGTATAATTCAGCAAAGAAGGGATAGAAGCAGGTTTCGTGTGACTAAATGGGAGCTGGCAAAAATACGTTTTTGCGTTTGTTCACAGCACATTTTGACATTTCCGGGCATGACCTTGTTCCAAAATGGATTCAATCAATTTTTCACCTTAAAATTTGCACACAAATATCATAATATAATATAATGACAATGTGAAAAAGGTTTGCTTGAAATTCTTGCATGTAAATAACACGTACAAAAATATTCACAGCTTTTCATATGACACTCAAAAATGCGCTCAGGAGACTAGTTGGGGTCCTTGATGATAACTTGCACCAGCGCGGTCTAGACCTTTTCCTGTTGGAAAATGAACCTTTGCCCGAGTCCAAGATGACAAAAGTGGCTTCAGGACCACTCTGTGAATGTTTTTGAGTCACTAACCCTAACCCAGCCAGAGCCCAGACTTGACCCAAAGTCTGGGCTCAGAACTCTGGAGAGATCTGAAAATGGCTGTGTACTAATGCTCCCCATTCAAGCAGTTGGAGCCTGAGAGGTTGTGCAAAGAAGGTTGGGACAAACTGCCTCATACTGCATCATGTATCATACTTAAAAAGACTGTAATTGCTTCAAGTGGTGCTTCAACAAAGGCTATAAATACTTACAGTTTTCACCTTGTCATTATGGGCTATTGTGTGTGAATTTTGAGAGGAAAAATGAAGTTAATCCATTTTGGAACAAGGCTGTAACCTGACAAAATGTGGAACATCTATGTTGCTAGCTCCTGAATTTATGACGTTACGAGGGGTCGAAAAAAACCGATGAATTAAATCGTACAAAATTTTGAACCCATTTATTAAGTATACTAAAAATACAGCTATACTATACTTTAATGATCTCATCTGAAAATGGAGAGGCGTGTGTCTGAAAAACATATCTGAAAATGTGCATGTTTGTATACAATTTGCCTTTAAATCCACTTTAAAACTAACTGATAAGTTATACAGCACATTTTTAAAGCTCAGAGCTACCATGACCTACCCAGAGGCACTGAGGCCACCACACTGGAAATTCAATCAGATTCAAAACCCACACGTTTCAATTCTTAAACAAACCAATTAACAAATTGAAGCTGCTGAAAGGCTACAACAAAGCAGCAACTTAGTCTGCAGGCACATTGTCCTGTGAACTTGTGTCACAGTGTCATCTTATGAAAGTACATGCAGCCATTACGTAAACACATAGCACAGACTTTACACTGGAGCACTAATTCCACTGCCTAACGTGAAAACAGGCGCCATGGTGCAGGTTGGACTGGGACACACACTGGGACAGCCACTTGCCCAGCTTGGGATCACTGTGCCAAGTTCAATTCAACTATATCTTATTTATATAGCGCCAAATAATAACAACAGTTGCCTCAAGGCACTTTACATCTATCACTACTGCCGTCTATCACTGCTTGTCCACTTGTCCGGTTGGTTAGTCATCACCAGTTTGTCCGTTTTTATCTGGAAATCGCACAGGATCTTAGCTTGTTTATTGTCAACCACACTGTGGGGTGCATTCTTTTTGACCTCGGGACTTCCAGGCCATACTTGGCACAAATATTCCTGTATATGCCAGCCACTTCGTTATTATGGCGTTCCATGTATCTCCTGCTTGCTAGCATCTTGCAACCCATTGTTATGTGCTCGATTGTCTCAGGGGCATCTTTGCAGAGCCTGCAGCTGGTGTGGTGTGAACCCCAGCTTCTATGGATCTTGTGCTTGGCACTTGTTCCTGTGCTGCCATGATTAATACATTTTCTACTCTCCTGGAGAACTTAAGAGGGTTTTCTGCTCGTGCCTTGTTCAAAAAAGCACTTTTTTTTCTATGCTTATGATTAACATTCACAGCTCACACTCAGTGCTATTAACACATCAGTTGTGGTGCTTGGTACCCAATCTTGGAGGGTGGGGATAATGACATCTCACCCATGACCTAATGTCCACCTTGCTGTAGCATTTGTTTTGTACCTCGTCGATCTCTAGTTGTGATAGCAGTTGCTTCTTCCAGATGTTGGAACAAAGCTACTAGTAGTGCTATAAATGTTGGATTTCCAAGACTCCATAGATCCCATATCCTCTTCATGTATCTCTTTTGCTGGAATTACTTGGTAGTAGCATTCAAAAAGCCCCATATTCTCATTCAGTTCAATTACATTTTATTTATACAGTGCCAATTCACAACAACAGTCGCCTCAAGGCACTTTATATTGTAAGGTAGACCCTACAATAATACATATAGACCCAACAATCATATGACCCCCTCAAGCTCTCTGGTGACAGAGGGAAGGAAAAACCTCCAGCAGAAACAGGATCAGGGAGGGGCGGGGCCATCTGCTGCGACCAGTTGGGGTGAGGGGAGAAAGACAGAAGACATTCCTTGTCTACTTATGCCTTCTTGTTCCAGTAGCCCACTTCTAACCAGTGTGTCCTGGTTCTCTAACACCTGACAAGGTACGGACCAAGATTACTCTGCGAGGCTCCTGACTACGGTAGCCGTAATGCTCCTACAATCCATCCAGCGGTGCGGCTTCGTAGCTTACCAAAGTGGTACTAAAATATTTTTTGACAGATTTCTGAGCGCCGTGTACCACATAAAATCGGTTCGAGGTCAGTAAGCACAACCAGAATTCATACATAAGGCGGCTGTTTTAACAGCCACTATTTCTGAGAAAATGAAAGGATTTTAAATGCGCCTTATAGTGCAGAAAATACAGACCCTGACTACATACACACCCTGGTCAGAAGTTGAACCCCAGAGCCTAAGCAACAGTAGCTTCCTGTTGGCGGTGCATCAGCAGCCCTGACAGCTAAGATGTTGGTTAACTCGACATTTTGCTGCAGTTTTCTTTTTCTCTGTTCTACAAGGCGCGTGAGTGCACAGCAAGGGTAGAGAAAGAGCTGGTTGAACTCATTAGTTCATTTTCATTGTCAGTGCTTGTAGGCCCAGTGCACAGTGGCCCAAAAGTGCACCGGCCCACCAGGTAAATGCCCAGTATGCCAGATTACCAGTCCAGCACTGCTGTGGTGCGACAGGAAAGGGGGGAAGGAAATGAAAGAAAAAGCAAAAGAGGATAGATATTTACATTTTCCCACAGCATCACTGCACCATGTCATCTCCACTCTGCCATAATATGCCCAAATTTCCGAATCATTTCTTCAGCTGTTAGACTTCTATTGAGAGCTTGGCTCTGTTCCAGATGACATTTAAACCATAAGGCCAAAAAGTGTTGCAAACATGGTACTGATACAGCAGTAACAGAAGCGTGCAATGGTAGAGTGGGGAGGAAAAGAGGAAGGTAAGCCACTAACCTCTCATGGGTGTGCCTTTCTCCCTCCTAGCTCATGTAAAAGGAGGAAAGAAAGAAAAGACAAGAAAGAAGGTAAAATCATCTTGTGTTGGTAAAAGAGAGGAAGAAAGATGCTTGAAGGTGACACTTAAATGATGAATTACAGCTATGATAAAGTTTGATATAAGTATGTCATTGAAAGGAACTCTTCAACAAAGAGTGTTTGAAAACCCATAACCTGAGCACTACATCAATCACAGCATAATTATTCATATAAATGAGATGCTCAGTTCAGTTTTTCCACAGTTAGATGTGTAACGTTAGACAAGAAAACATCTTGCTAAGGTGGGACTCTTAGCAAAGTAGCTCCCCTGATCTTTGCAGCTTTCTCAGTAAAAGGAGGCACCTTGCTGCAGAAGAGGTGAATTATTTCATACCCTGACTTTGAGGGAAAGAATTGTTGAGCTGTTCCATCACTTCCTCCAGCCCAGCTGCATCTTGGGATGGGCTGGACAGCTCATCATCACCTGAAACAGAAAGGAAACAAAGCGTTTAAGGATAGTTTAACGAGTACTGACCCGAGCACACGTACGCACACACACACCATAAAACACACATGCAAGTCTTTAACGTGTGTGTTGTCTCATGTAAACCGATGTCCAAGCAGCATATGTTCCACAGGTACTAGAAATCTATTTATATCGTCTATGCGTCACAAAGGGTGGATGCAAATTAAAGAATATAAAAGGGATGTGTGGGTGTTTTTACCCATTGTATCAGTAGTTTGGCTGGCAGCCACACGAAGCAGAGGGAGAGAGGAGTCGGAACGCTGAGAGGAGGTGGATGGGGAGGACAGAGCTGTGCCGTTTACCTTGGAATCCGTCTGAGGCACACATAAGATAAGGACAACATCTTTTATTTGCTGTTTGTACACAAACAGTAGATCTGTTAGGAAATGTTGTGCAGAGCTTAGAGTCAGTCATAAATACAGATATATTTACAGTATAAAATAAAGTGCATGTTGAGGTAACGTAGGGGTTTTTTTTCCATAAAGAGATAAAGATAATAAAAACAAACAAACAATATGTCAAGTACAACACACAAACAAAACACAGGAAACTGGCAGTAATATGACACAGGGCAGAGAAAAGTGACGTGTGTACGCAGCTCTTTGCTCACTGATGAAAATTCTGGAGACCATCAGTATCTTGTGCTACTTGAGATTGACGCCTAGCTTAAGAGTATTTTATCATCAGCAGATATTGAATAAGAATAGTCTAAACTCACTTGATCAAATCCAGTAAAGTTTAACTGTCTTTTACCTTGTTAGGTAGTATTCCTAAACATCTTTAGGAATACTACCTCACAAGGACTAACAATAGGCTAGCATACATGTGTGGGCCTTAGTTTTTTCAAATACAAACAATAAGAAATATTCGGAAACACCTTCACCTGCTGAGGGTTTCCATCAAGAAAATGGTGAGGAGATCCATGCAAGTAAAGGAGAAATAAAAACAAACAGAGTGGAAGAAGAGTGGACCAAGGGGAAGAGTGAGTTTCTAAAGCAGAGAAAAGAAGAAGGGAATAGATGGGATAACATCTATTGCGTTCAAGTTTGTGTCTTTGCAATTCAGCGCAACAATGTGACTGGATGTCTCAGTGGGTGAGGCCAGATGCCTCTCAGAAGATGTGACGCCCAGAAAGAGAGGGAGGGTAGAAAGACCAGATATAAAAGTTAGGTGAAGAAGAAACACAGGGTTTTTCCCTTCATCTACTGAGAGATGAACAGATCAGACATAATATGCTCGGTTAAAAAAATTACAGCAGAGATGCCAGAAGGATTATCCACTCCCCAAACTGTGAACCTGCAAATTGGGTTTGTATTTTTTGGCTTTTTCACTGCTCATTTTTGCCATGTTAGAGTATGGAATCAAGAAGATTTGGATTTCCACTTGGAAATATAGAGATATGCCAAATATCCTTGGGCAAGACACTGTGTGAATGTTAGACAGAAAGCGCTTTTGGAATTTAATTAAAAAACAGAAGCTCACTGTATAGAGATTGTCCTTTTTTTCCTCAACATCTCACTCATCCTACTTTAGCACTGACTTTTTATGTTTAATAAGTATATTATGCAGTATAGAGATACAAGGTCATGAAGAATTAGGACATTCGATTTCTCTGAACATAGTCCAATTTATACAGATTTGAAAATTCAAAACAACAATAAATTTTCATGGAAACTGAACTCAAATTTACTGAAAGGATCGATCCTTTTAATGGTCTTCTTGGACTTGGCAACCCTATCCCTAACCCCTAACCCTATTTCTTTGTGCTAAAAGGAGAGCCCCACAGAATATCCAGTGGTAACACTGGTTGTATTGATTTATCTGACCATGCTCCTCTTTCAAGCATTGTTCAAACTGGTGAGAACCCAAACGATAAGAAAAAAAATGCATATGAAAGGAAGGCAAAACAATCAAGATTAATAGAGCTTAAAACGCAGCATAAGGAGGGAAAGAACCCAACCCTGATTACAACAAATAAATACACTATACTCACAGGAAATGGTAAAATGATGGTATTCACAAAACAAAAACTTTAGGAATCAGTCAAACTATAAACCACAAGTAGATAATACTATACACAAGATAAGAGATCCAAACTCAAAAACTGTACAGTATCCCCTCAGGTAAAGAGTTTGGGTCTCAAAATGATTGATTTGAATGTATTTTATTCATTTGCCCCCAGAAAGCCATTGGCTGGATGAATGTCTAAAAATGCACGAGTCCATTGCTAAAGAAAAAGCATGTTGAAGTGTGTTTAATCTTTGCTGAACAACATTTAGACAAGCCTGTGAAATACTGTGAGAATACAGTACAGTCTGGTCAGACCATATAGACTCCATTCCAAAAACACAAACACAAAGATTAATAGTTTTTCATAAACTGGAACAGTATAGAGATAATGGTCCGTAAATGTCTGGGATTCTCTTGCTAATATGTCCTGCTACTGATGTCCCTTCGCCTGGTGTGCTTGAATAATTGCCAGAGGTCGAAAGACATCCATACCACAGCGTTATGACACACCACCCAGAGTTAGTACATCAAAGCAGATGTCGCACACTCTCACCGGTTTGTTCAAATCAAACTTGATGAGCACTTGTGGCATAGTAGACGCCCACAGTGGCAGCGATGTTTTTATGTTCAAACTCCAAACTTGGCAGCACATTCATAGCAGTTGGGGCCATAACAGCATGGGCACTCTTTGCAAAGCATAACTAGAAGGCAACTGCTTGGATGCAACCTGGTAGCTGAAAATATGATACCCTGATTATTAGTTACTCCCAGGTGAGCCCTACCCCTCACAACAGCACAGGCTTGCGTTTCCTTTCACATAGGCCAGGAATAGAACTGTGTTCCCTTTGTTGTCAGCTTTGTCCAGAGGATATTCAGGCATACACTGGAGGAACAACTCAAAAATGGCAGCAGCATTTTCATTGCCATTATGGCAAATGCCACATGATGCAGTGGTGACTGACTGCCGAGTTTGACAGTCTCAGCATCAATGTTGGACTCTGTGAGAAGGACTCTGACATTGTTAAGGCGACCCTGCATAACAGCCAGATGCAGAGCATTATTTCCATACTCATCCTCAGCAGCAAAATCTACTCCATTCTCTAGCAGTACAGAATAGTGGCCAGGTTTACTGAAAACCCGCACACACCCGACGATTTCCTACTCCCTGACTTCCTTTTTACCCACTAGAACATAAACTTGGGCTGACCCAGAAGCCAACACCACTGGGTAGAGAATGGTAACACAGAAATGTGGAACTTGGAGTGTGGTTAAAGTAAAATCAGCATGTGTGAAATGGGGCTCTCATGCATTAAGTGTGTGTATACCTGCTCCAGGAGCTGTCTCAGTCTGTGAAGCTGAGACTCCAGCTGTTTGTTGTGGTCCTCCAGTATCTGCATCCGGGCCTCTAGACGGCCTTTATGTTGCCGTAGCAGCTTAGCCTCAGCGATAAGCTCAGCATCACGTGTGCACTGTGGCGACACTGGTAGCATCTCCGGGGGCGATGGCAGTGGGGAAAGACCCTTTCTGTCGTGTGTCTTCTTCAGGCGGTCGTACTCTGCTTGTAGTTTCCTGCACAGATGAACAGAAATGAGGTTACTTCTTGCTACAAGCTCTGGTATACAGGAGTAAGGCCAGGAACAGATGGATTTAAATGAGGGCAGTGGACTTTTTAACCAGATTATTTAACACAATCCTGAAGAGTAAGACGATGCCTGAGCAATGGAAAAGGAAGCAATTTCAAGAACAAGGGTGATGTGCAGAGCTATAGTAACTACAGAGGATGAGTTGATGAGCCATACCATGAAGCTATGGGAAAGATTTGTTGAAGCTAGCGAGGTGAAGGCAGAAGCAAAAGAATAAGACTTCTTATTTTTATTTTATTAAAAATAAGATATATCACAATCTTATTATAAATGAAGCTACACTTGGTCTGCTGTGGAAAATGAATGACTGAATATGATCTGGGCATCACATTTTACAGACTGTCCTTTCAACCGAAAGAAGACCTGAATCATTTCTTAGTGTTCATGAATGATTTAAAGTTGTGCCATCATTGCAGAATTGGTCATATTTACATTACGTATGACGTTAGTTCAGTTTTGAATAAAGTTAAAGAGACAGGATGATGATTCAGACGGCACAGGTTAAGTTTTGGAGAAAAGCAAAAAGGACTCTTCCTTGGAAAAAAACAAAACAAGAAACAGTTCTTAATGCTCGTCAGGTACAGTTACTTGTTGATTTATCCCCTGATTGCCAAGACTAGATTTGGATTTTCTAGTAAACCCTAGTGGTCAAATCTAAACTCAGTTAAATGTGTCATGTGACGACCGCTTTCAGATTCAAAGCTGAGTTGTGTAGACTGGAGTGTGAGGCACAGTAACAGGATGGGCTCCACTGACCTGTTCTCCTGCTCCAGGTCATTAAGGACCCTCTCCAGCTCTCCCTTCTCCTCTGTCTCCATGGAGATGAGGATCTGGGCGGGGCTGCGGGGCTGGCTGAGAGGAGAGCCTTGGTTCAGAGACTGGCAGTAGTGCTGGATCAACATGTGCTCGTCATCGCTGCAGACACACACACGTCAAACATACCCACCAATGATACACACACATAGCAACAAAGATGCCAATGCACGTACACACAGACACACACACGGAAAATGAAGGAAAAAGAAAAGCAACTGAATGAAAGAGTAGCAGCTAAACATAACACCACAAAAAAAAGAAAGAAGAAAGAAAGAAACATAAAAGAGCATGGAGACAGAGAGAGGGCCAGAGCTATCTTCTTGAACTCTGTTAGGAACACTGGACTGGTCACACGCTGCCAGCTCCGAGCAATGAGTTATATGGCCTGCAAGATTCAGGAGCATTTTAATTAGGTCAGGTATTTAGCTATTGGGCTCACTGCACTGCTACCATGAATATTAAAGGATATGTGCTGAATGAAAACAAATCACCTTCAAGATGACTGCTGATTTGAAAGTGAAATCCACTTCGGGTAAAGTGGAGCTCTCTCAGCTCTCTTTAAACTTTTTATTCATGGAATACATTTCATCAACCAAGCTCCATATTGCACTTTATGTGGATGTGAAGCCCGAAGCCATTTTTCAAATTAGCCTTAATTTAATTTCCATGTGTGCTGGACTACTTTTAAATTTTGGTGTTTGTCAAGGAACTAACAGGGCTGCAACTTTTTAAAAAAGTGGTTAAAGCCCATACATTCTACGCAAACTTCAGGCAAAGGTAAGAATACTACTAAGCCTGCGAGAACAAGACTATTGTTCCTAAGGTAAAGACGCACAAAAGGAACAGTAAGTTAAGCTAACTTCTTTATCCTATACTAAGTAGTCCTTAGCTTTAAATCTGGTACCAGGTACTACCACCTAACTTCTCTTCTTCTGCCCGTCCTGTCTTCCATACATCTTCATCTCCAAGTGAACCTATCTCACATCCTTTTCTTTATTCTCCCTGGAAATCAAGCAGCTGGACTTCTAGCTAGCAACACACTCTGTGCCAAACTGTTTATTTCCTGATGTTTGTTAAACTAATAGAAATGTTGCACTCGAAATTAGAGATGGACCGATCCGATATTACGTATCAGTCCGATACTGACCTAAATTACTGGATCGGATATCGGAGAGAAATAAAAAAAAAAATGTAATCCGATCCGAAGTATCACAAAATCACCTCACAAAACGCGCTACTTGGCGTAACCCAGCTCGGCGCATCGGAGCAGTATGTGTCACGTGATAGAGCGGCTGTTGTCTGCGAGACCTGTCGGCGGTCTGTTGGAGCATTTGGAGCCTTGCTACATGCTTCCTAAACTGCGGCATTCATCTCGGCGAAAACTATCCCAGAGAAGTAAAGCAAGTGTGTAAGTTCATCCCTGAATGTTTGCAGAGTATTTCCACGTTAAGCTTAACAACTGATATATTGAGCCAC
This sequence comes from Oreochromis aureus, assembly GCF_013358895.1. Taxonomy (NCBI): domain Eukaryota; kingdom Metazoa; phylum Chordata; class Actinopteri; order Cichliformes; family Cichlidae; genus Oreochromis; species Oreochromis aureus. Next base: position 3,430,614 of record NC_052963.1, on the reverse strand, counting down.
AGCTGGACTGGCCGTCGGAGTTGCATATTGAGGTGAAAAGGAAGCGATTTGTCCAGTACTTCAGCTAGAATTAAAAAATAGACACAAAGCTGGAGTTATTCTGTCTTTGCTGCGCAGTTGCATCTACTTCTCTCATTCACTCCCCCTTCCTCTCCTGTTATTACTTCAAGCATGAAACTGATCAATGATCAGCTGATCGGCTTTTCTGCCGCAAGTCCCGTCTCTCTTGTTTATCACCCACTTTGCGCTAGAAAGAGGAAACCAGCGGATTAACAACAGCAGCACGTTTAAGCGTGATAAGCTGTTGTTAGAATGTATTTAATATTACTTTCTAGTATCAGCTGATGTTTGCTGGAGCCACGGCTGTAAAAGCTGCTGGTCATGATGTCGGTTTGGATATGTGGTGAGAGGGAAAGATGAAGATGAAACCAGGAGATGTCCTTACTGAATCATCAGAGCTGAGCAGGTGATGGAGAAACAGGTTTACCTTTTAGGTGACATGAATGAGTTGAAGGGAAGTTATGAACTGTTTCTGAGAGACAAATAACACCAGGATCCTTTTCTACGTAGCTGACAGCTGGTAACTGTGCAGGGGCGGGTCTAGCAAAGTTTTGTCGGGGGCCAGGTTGGGCATTAACAGGGAAAGGGGGGCACAAAGAAATACTTTTCTTTGTTATGTCATTTAAAAACTTTGAATAAATAATTATCTGAATCTTACAACAAAAGTGGTCATCTGATTAAATGTATAGAAATCCATTATTGTATATAGTAACTAGGGGTGGGTTTTTATAATCGATTTATCGATTAAAATTAGAGCTGGGCGATAGAACGATAACGATATGTATTGCGAAATAACTTTTTCTCGATAGAAAAATTAAACTATTGCGATAGGCCTCATCTCTCCTGTCCTCTTAAAAAAAAAAGAAAAAAGAACAGCCAACCCAAATTAAGCAGCGCAGAGCCGAACCAATCACAGCCGCAGCGTCACGTCACGTGACTTGTTACGTACAGCACAAGCGCCAAGGCGCACATGTGTATTTGTTTTTGCAGCCGTGCAGCCCGGGTAATGAAGGAAATGAGTTTGCCGACTAGAGAAAAATCAACCGAGGCGTGAGCGAAGGTTACGAAGAAAAACAGATGATGGTTCCAATGCCGGAGAGCTTGTCGAACGGAAGGGCCACAGAAGTTCCGTAGTGTGAAGGTATTTCGGCTATTTCAAGTCTGACAAAAAACAGAGGAACGCGCACTGTAAATTGTGCTGAAAGCAAGTCTGGAAATACAATAAAGCGGTGCATGCTCAATCTCTGACTGAAAGCGCTAATTCGTCATTCGGCTTTTGTCAGACTAAAGTAACTGTTAAAACTGTTTGAAAAGCTAAGCTATACAACAAGGAGAGATTGAGAATTTCCTTTTAGTTCTCAGTTTATTTGATATTGACAAAAGTTAGTCAATTTTGTCTGTTCTTCTGTAAAACAAACTAAGATTTATTTTTAGAATTAATATTTTGTTTCTAAGTGGAATTGACAATTTAGTCTGTTTGTTCTATTTTGAAACTTAAACGCTTTAGCGGCTGCCTTTTGTGTAGTTTGCAATATTTGCCTTTATTTATCTGAAACTGAAGTCTCATGTTCCTTAAGTACATCTACCCTGTTGAACTTATTATGGGAAATAAATATTTTAATTAAAACAAGCTGCTAATTATTTCACATTTTACTTGTGAGCAACGGCACATTTAAATCTTACAAATATAGTTATTTGGCTTATATCGTGATATATATCGTTATCGCCTGAAATGAAAAAACATATCGTGATATGAAAAAATCTTATATCGCCCAGCTCTAATTAAAATTGATTCTGGCTTGGATAACGTGAAATCGATTCATTAAAATCCTGAATCGATTTTTTAAGATAAATTTATTTTGCCCGAAATGCCAGAATCTCAGGTGAAACCTCGCAAAATTTCAACAACCACCAAACAGCTAAGACAGTAAATGAGAGCAGGTACACGGATTCTGCACAAAGACGTAAACACACAGCGCAGACCCGCGGATCAGAATCAGTGAGATGTCGCCTTTCTCACCCGACGGCACGGACACGGTCGGGGCTGAAAGCCGACAGCTCGCTGATTCTGATATGTCGGCGGCTCCGCACTTTGTGTTCACGCCCTTTTTGCGCTGATTCTAAAGCTGTTAGATTGATCTCTCTCCAAACAATATTGACCAAACCAGAAGCAAAAGAAGATCAAAACTACGCTTCACATAAATGTCGTCATGAATTCACTCTGACTTTTACTGTTTTGCTTCCACCAGGATAAAATCACACTTCATGCACAGCTCTCTCTCTCTGTCTCTCTCTCTCTCTCTGTACTTCAAGAACAGTTTCCCATCTATCCCCGAAATCTGTTTTCTGCATTATTCGCTTGCTTGTTACGCACAAGTCTACGGTTGTTTACAGTGCTGTCGGCCGCTGTTTTTTTCCTTTTACTTACTTCCGAAAAGAAAACCTAATTTCTGCCAGCTTCCTTTTTATAGATACAAAAATATGTAAATGTACTTATCTGAATTATAATATTTCTGACTGTCAAAATTTCCCAGATTCAAATCGAATCGAATCGATTCGGGACCTTGTGAATCAGAAACGAATCGATTCTAGAAATCAGTGACGATACCCAGCCCTAATAGTAACTAATAAATCTAATATACACCCTAGTAAGCTATAGTAGTTTTTCCTTTGGTAAGGTACCATCTGTGCAGTTTGCAATTCTGTTGAAGAAAGATGTCGAATCTACTTCATTATTGTAGAAAAATAATTGATTTCTGTGCATTTGTTTTACACTTGCATTAAATTAAAGTTGATTACATCGATTAAGGGCGAGGGGTTCCCTAATATTTTTGCTGGGAGTTGGCAACCCTATTAGTTAGGTAGGTAAGTACTCTTTAAAATACCAGAATAGGGAGGATGGTGTAGGTTTAAATTTATTAGATTGAGCAGTGTTGCTGAACTATAAAATGTTTTGGGTGGAGTGTATTTTTTGCATACAGGTATAACAGAATAGCTTCAGTCTCTTGTTTTTTAAAACTTGAGTATGAACTTATACAAAATGCAGCAAGATATTTATAAAAAACAGTTTTATTGATTACAAAATACGCTATATCGGATTCATATCGGTATCGGCAGATATCCAAATTTATGATATCGGAATCAGTATCGGACATTAAAAAGTGGTATCGTGCCATCTCTACTAGAAATTATCTAAAAGTTTAAAAGACTTTATTGCCTTTATGCTCGAGTACAGCTTGTGGACACCTGCATTCGTTCCGCCCCTCTTTAACCCCCGAGTATAAACACTAACTGATGCTGCTGAACCAAAAGTAAAAATGCAGGTATTTGTGTAAAAATGTAGGGAGTAAAAGCCAAAAGTTGTCAGAAAAATAAATACTCAAGAAAAGTACAGAAATCTGAAAATTCGATCCAAATACAGTAACAAAATATTTGTACTTCGTTACTTCCCACCTCTGGTTAGTTACCTTTAAAAAATGGCTGGTGCAACCCCCCCGCCCCCCGCCACACACACACACGTGCCAGCTTTAACGCTACAGGTCACAAAATCCTATACTTTTTCTATAATTCTGTGATCTGATTCTATGCTGCACCCGGATTTGCACTCTTGTTTAGTAAGTATAGATAGATCAGTATCTATACTTACCAACAACGTTCATGTTTTGATGGAAAATAAAATCACAATTAGGGCTACTTTTGATACACCGGTAAACTTCTTTTCGCCAAAACGTTATACTAAACAGGTGTGAGGGTGTTTAATACTGTGCCTCTGTGTCAATATAGTTATAGTAGTCTCACTTATTCAGAAATAATAACCACAATCAACACAACATAATTTATCTGTTGTTTCTCACCCTTTTGCTACCTCCAAAGATACGCCAAACTTAAATATACCCCCATAAGCCCCTGTGGATGTGTAATTGATTTTTCACATATTAATTCTTGTTGAACTGGAGCTCAGGTGGTAGAGCAGGTCACTTACTAACTGGGAGTTTGGAGGTTCGATCCCAGTCTGCTCCAGTCTACATGCCAAATATCCTTGGGCAAGATACTAACCCCATGTTGCTCGTGAAAAGCATAGCAAAAAGTGCTTGTGTGAATGTACAAGTTGTGTAAAGCGCTTTGAGTGCTTAGATCAAGTAGGAAAGTGCTTTATAAGTCTTCATTACGACCCTGCCTCTTTGATTTCACTGTATGTGTGTTTGTATTTGGAAAAAAGAGGAACTTGTAGCTCAGTGGTCCCCAACCCCCGGCCACGGTCCGTTACCGGGCCGTGAGAGCTGAGGCTCGGGTGTGAAATTTATCGTTTTCAGGGTTTTTATCATTAAGTCGGCTTCCCTGGGTCTTTTCCCGTGTTGTAGTTCTGTCTTATTTTGAAAGACATTTTTATGCATTACCATAGCAATCAGAGAGCATTAAGGGCAGAGAGGAGGATGTTACTTTCAGTGTTGTTGGTGCATATCAGGAGGACGCTGCTAATAAAGTTACACAATTACACAGTGAGTTCGCGTTTATTATTATATTTACAAAATACCACCGTTTTTGTCTCGGTCGTATTGTTTTATTTTGTTGTAATCATGCGCCACACCTTAAAGGCCTGTCCATGAAAATATCTTCTGACATTAAACTGGTCCGTGACACAAAAGGGGTTGGAGACCGCTGCTGTACCTGATGCCATCCTGGTGCCATTGACCTCTTTCAAGACTTGTTTGGCTGAATATTATAACACTATGTACTGGATATATATTTCCTGAGGTGGCTACTATCACCACATATTGGGACAACTGCCCATTTAAGATTTTGCATTTAGCTTTTTCATTAAAATGTAGCCACTTTTGAATATTCAGTCCTGCCATTCAGAGCAGAGAAAGTAATCACTAGAAGCTTTGTCATTGCTGTGAGGATTTTGAAAACACACAAACTTTTACTGATGTATTCTTAATGCATAAACACGGTCCATGCTCCTGTCATACTTGGACATTTAAGAGTGTGGGTATTTTTATGTCTTGTGTAGAGGCTGTGGAGGTAGGGCACGTTACAGTTTACTACGAGAACAGTAGTAGTAAGTTAATAAAATGTAAACAGAAATGGAAAGCTAAGGCATTTATTGCTCAAATCTCATTTTGACTGCAAGGCAGCCAACGTGGACAGACCGTCTGCTCCTCTCTCTGTGCCTTGCAATTTATTTTGTTTAAATAACTAAATTTATTTAGACTCAAGTCTAGAAAGTTGTTGTGATGATGCTTTTTTTGGTAAGAAATCTGACGGGACTGTGAAGGAGAAATAATCATGATAACAGACAAAAAAAGTTATATCCCTAAGGACAACATGATCATTGTAACCACCAACTACACTACAGCTATGTTTGTGTGGCTATGATGATGCACACAAGAATAAAACCTGGATCCAGTATACTCAGCACAGTCACTGACATATACAATAACCAGCCAATGGAAACAAAGAAGACAGAGTCAGTTCACAGACATCAAGGCAATAAGTGAGTGAGAAGGGTTTGGCAGAACAAGACACAGACAAAAAGCGGTTCTCACATGCTCTCATTGGGTGAGATACTGTCAGTGAGATAAGAGCCATTACGATTCTCCATTTCTGCTAACCTGCAGAGGGGGAAGAAACAGAACAGTCAGTCCCCAAATCAAATGGTTGAACAATTAGCAGATGAGAAGGACACACAATTCTAAAACTTTCATGTCACTGTCACTGAGAGTTTTCAGAGTACTCAAGAACATGTAGTTCGATAGGGAAAAACTGATTTTACTCGGAAACTGGTTTAAAAAATAAAATATCATTGTTTTTCCCCAGTGTTTGCCATATGTTGTCATTATTTTGTCCTTTGCAGATGAATGTTAGACACTACAGGGAATTAATGGCAGAGCCCAGCAGATTTCAGCATATCACATGGGAAAAGCTTCAGCCATGCCAAGCTAAGCATTTTACCGCAAGGACCTTCTGTTTCCAACGTACAGACAACTTTATACAAAAGTATTAAAAGAATTGTTCAGAATGTTCAACACCGTATTCCTAAGGATAGTGCTGCCTTAAAGACTTTCACCCAAGCTCATTATAGAGAAATAAAAGCTAAATGTCCCGAAGAAAGACCATGCTCTGGCATAGTAACCATGTAATTTAGCCAGAACGTGTGACATGTGATGAACTTTTTGATCAACTGGGACTGGACAACGAGTAGAAGAAGTCATTTTCTTAAAGCAAAAATGAAACTTTCATTAAAAAAATAAATAGATACATTTTGCTCGAGTAACATTGACACTGACATTCCATTCTTCCCCCTCCTCTTTTCTCCAGATGGACTGTGACAGACTGACTACTAAGGCTGGTGTTGTTACAATTAAGAGATAACCTCATGGCTTGGGAACCATCAGCTCACTAAAGGCTTAACTATGTTATTTCTGCACCCTACCACCCAGCTTTAATCAGCTGCTGGATGTTATCTGTGCAGATCTGGGCCTAACAGGCTGAAAGCACTGGGCTGGAAGGGTTTGTTTGTGTTAGCCTAAAGCAACAGTGAGAAGTGTCAAAACCCTGGCAGAGATCAAATACTTAGCCTTGGCTTAAACACTTGGCTCACACCAGAGGAATGCCAACAGCTCCCGACTGACTAAAATGCCAACTGACCAACTGCCTGATTGATTCATTGTTTAATTTAACTTCTTCTAGTCCAGGGGTCGGCAACCTGCGGCTCCGGAGCCGCATGCGGCTCTTTAGTCCTTATAGTGCGGCTCCGCGTGGTTTGGGAAAATAAATTAGAAGTATTTAGCTGAAGTGTATTTTATTTATGTTAGTTCTTTATTAACTTGTAGTTCTAAATTGGGAGATTATTGTGATTTTGAAAAAAAAAAAAATTGTATTGTGGAGGTAAACACAGATGACACGAGAGCTCTCGATTAACACTCCTCGTTTATTACTCATCACCACACAACTGAATACTTTTCCCTCCAAAACACAACAACAACACTTCCTGAGAACTGGGTGTGAGTAGAGCCCTCCAGTGGTCCACCACAATATTCTATTATTTTTTCATCGCTCAAAATAAGCGTCACACTCGCGGAAGCCGGTATACCCGCCGAAATGCCGTGCATTTATCGAGACTTTCAACCCCAGGTAGGCCAATTATGGATCTTCGGATCCACATTATATCGGCAGCTGTTCTCCACCGTGAACTATGTTAAAAACAAACACCGCTCGCGCCTCACAGATGACAGCTTACAGTCCTGCGTAAAGATGAAAGCCACGATTTGCAGATGCTGTGCGCAGAGGTTTGGGACCAGAAGTCCCATTGTAAATATATCACGGCAGACCCGACGATGTTTGCATGGACACGCTTTTCAGCATCTCTTTATTGACCACTTTTCACACACGGTTGCTGTACGCACACAGCCGGCTGTAGCTCTTCAGCTCACAGCCCGACACAGACCAACACAACAGCAGAGAGCGCACAGACGTTAAGGCGGCGAGGCGTGATTGCAGATGCCGCTCAGGTGCGTCCGCCTCCCCTGCAGCGGCGCTGCAGACCACGCCCTGCCACACACATTAACCAGGTAAAATACACATTTAGGCAGAATTTTGCAAATATCTATTTTTCATCTTTTAGCAGCAATAATTCTTTTTTTCCAGTTGTTTTTTAAAAGTCAGGTCAAGGCTCCAAAAGCCCAAAGGCGATATAACAGTTTTTGTTTGCTACATGGATCATTTTAGTTCAGCTGGGTGTCTTTCCTTTTGTTATATTTCTTAAAGAGTTCAAAATGTGTTAATTACATAAATAAAATGTAACTTTCTCTGTAGCACTTCATGGATTTCATGAGCAACACACCTTAGTTGTTCACACAAAGCATAAAGGTAAAAAACAATATATACAGTGTTATCTTCATTTTAGATGCGGCTCCCAGTGTTTTCTTTTGCGTGGAAACCGGGTCCAAATGGCTCTTTGGGTGTTAAAGGTTGCTGACCCCTGTTCTCGTCCCTCAGCAGTGAGTTAGTGGGAGCTGTTAGCGTCACTCCAAACTAAATTAACATGTAAGCAATAAGTTCTGACTATATTAATGGCCTTTGCCTAGAGTCCAGTACTGGAGAGTATTACATGGATATAAGTAATATTTCAGATGCATTAGATTATGGATATGTAGATTTAGTTTCTACTTCAGTCAGATTCAGTCTTGATCGTGAGGTTAGTTAGACCATGACTAACTGAAAAGAACTTGAGCATACTTAGCATTAAAAGCACAGAGACTCCTGGCTGTAAGTACTGTTTATAGCTGCTGTGGGAACTTGCGTCCCAGTGACCCATACCCATGAACTGAACTTAGAGTAAAAACAAAGTCATTATTGTATGAAATTGGACACGTCTTTGAAAAGGAGACATGTTTGGTGAGTACATCAGTGAAAAGTCAACACTCTTCAGATCCAGGTCAATGAGAAGCTGACACATTTAGGACCTAGGTCACTAAAGAAGGCAGCAGGTTTCAGATGTAAATCACTGAGCATCTGCTCGTGGGACATGCAGAATTTGTGTGGAGCCAACAGTTATGTGAAGGTACCTTACAGCAGAAAGAGAGAAAGCTCCAGCAATCCCACAATCCCCTTGGAGGACAGGAAAAACTGTCCTCTGTGACTAAATGTCTGCATGAGCACAGTGGGGTGGGGGAGGGACACAGAAAATGCTTTGCTTTAGCATTTTTTTCCCAAAATAATAATTTCAAGTCACATCAGTCAAAATGACTGTTCTGTAGAGAACATTACGCTCCCTGTAACATCGTTCAGCATGCTTGGTTTTGTGGTGGATCAGTGATGGTCTGGGGAGGCCTATCCATGGAGAGACACATGAACCTCTACAGAATAGGCAACAGCACCGTGACTGCCCTTAGGTATCGGATCGAAATCCTTGGACCCATTAGGTGAGTTCAAATTCACAAGCCACACCCAGACCTGATTACTGTCAGACCTGTGAAATCAAGAAATCACTTAAATAGAATCAGACTGACAAGTGAAACAGGGTGAAAGATTTCAAAAAGCAACACATTATGCTATGATCTTAAAAAACAAAAAACCCCAGAACAGATAAGAAACAAACCCAGAAACACTTCTGGAAAAAAAAAAAACATTAAAAAAAAAAGAATACGAAGGCTTATCTCATTGGTGCGGACCACTGTTGACATTATGGATGGGCCATGGGCCTCCAGGCCCAGATCAGCTGCATTCAAACGAGACCCCTCAACTACAACTTGCACTAATCTATACAGTTTGGTATGATGAAAAACTTAATTGGCCGTATTACAGATAAGATCACGCAGTGCAAACTCAGTTTATTCAGTTCACAGTAGTTTAGTGCTTCTGCAGCAATCATGGTAACTAGCATGGCTGACGAGGACACTGAGCGGTTGGACTTCATGTTTATTTGAAACTTAGAAGAGTTCATTCACCAGTTTGTGAAGCTACTGGAAAATTGCAAAAGAACTGGAGGTGTGTTGAGCATATTGTGTGCTTACACTCAGCTGTGAGCCACTTCTCACCTAGAAAAAATATCTCCCCTGGTTCCCTCTGTTCTTGCACTTTTTCTAACTGCGGTTACAGTTCTCTGCTAATGTACTGTGTGTGTATGGTTATAATTATGCATTGCATGTATTTTTTTTTCTATGGAAATGTTATTTGATCCAAATGCCTCCCTGTCAAAGCTGTCAAATGCCACATCCAACTAATTTTTTCTCCTGACAAGGCAAAAGGTAAAAACTGTTTGGAAACAATTTTTTTTTGATGGAAGCTGTACTGTTGCCTCGCAGCACTAAGGTCCTGGGTTCAAATCCACTGTCTGGCAATTTGGCAGGAGACTTTCTGTGTGGTGTTTGGATGCACCTCCTATATCTGCATAGGTTCTCTCCGGGTACTCAAAATTCCTTCCACAGTCCAAAGACATGCACTTAATAGGACTAGGTCAACTCGGCATAGGTGCAAAGGTGGGTGTGAATCTGTCTTGTCTGTCTGACTCTGTGTTGGCCCTGTGACCCTGCGATGCAGCTGAATTAGAACAATTCTGAAAAGAAGAGTGGGCCAGTGGACGACTCCTTACCAGTTACTGCAAATGCTTAATTACAGTTCTCACTGCCAAGGGTAGCACAACCAGTTATTACGTTTAGGGGGCAATTAGTATCTCACATAGGGCCAGGACGGTTTGAAAAGCTTTTTTCTTTATTTGAAATTGTAATTCAAAGATTGCATTTTATATTTACTCAGGTTATCTTTCTCTAGTATTAAAATTTGGTTGATGATTCGAATATGTAATTGTAACAAATATGCAAAAAAAAAAAAACCCCAAAAAACATTAAAAATATAAATATACTGCTGTTTGCAGTCATGTTACCGGTTGGCATAGTGCTCGATCCGCGTGTGTGTGTCGTCATGTGAGAGCTGAGGGGATGATCCAGGCCTGTCAGAAAGAAGCAGAAACAAAAAGAGAGAGCTCATGAATCCAACCCATTAATCCCAACTCACACACACACACACACGCACACACACGCACACACACACACACACACACACACACACACACACACACACACACACACACACACAAGCTGCATGAATTCATAGCGGAGCAATGAAGGGAGTGACAGCACAAGGAGCAGATTTGTGTGAGTCTGAAACGTTCTGTAAGTACGTTTCTGTCCCTGCACTCCACTTGGAGTTATTTTGCCTTCACGTGTTCATGTGCTGAGAGTACGCAAGCAGTTCATAGAGAATGAAGGAACTGATACAAATGACTGGACACCGTGCTCACCTAACCCAACTCCAATAAAATACCTCTGGGACATTATGTTTAGGTCCAAGTTGCACCTCAGACTGTCATGGAGGTTAATAATGTCCTGGTCCAGAGCTAATGGACTGTAACTGAGCACTCAAAACCTTTTATAGAATACGCCTCATTGACCCGTTTATACAAGCACTACCTCCTGAGCTACAGCCCCCTGAGCTGGGAGAAGATCCCCCAGAACCGCATCAGTTGTCCTAATATCTGATTAGGAGCCTACCCTTGATGTTGTCAGGCATGTGTGTATTCAATATTACTCAGTACCATTTTGAGTTGCTGCAATTAAATTTGGACAAAACAGCTTCGCCTGCCGCACCTCACTTTGATTTTCTGGGTGTTTCTGAATTCAGCCCTCTGTAATCATTTTCATTTCCAACAAATCACGTGGCATCCTTTATTCCTGGCACATTACCCAGTCCTTATCATTACAGATATCTGGCTTGTTTTTTTTCCCCATCTGATGTGACAGCTGATGTGTTTTGTATATGCTCCCTTTTATTTAGCAGTGTATAAAAAGCAACAAATTGAGTAGCATCCATCAAAATGGTTATTGGCATGATGTCATGTAAACTTATGGCTGCTGGTGGTAGTTGGGTGTAGTGTCTGCTCAGCTGTAGGAGGAGAGGTGGAACAAAATGGTTGAGAAATCAGTAGTCATGTAATCGAGTGCTGGGACTTTGTACTTCATATTCACAGATTATAATAATATAACATATTCCTCTCCGTACAGCAACAGCTGGAGACACTGAAAATGAAAAGACTCTGTTTGCTGCCCAAGCTTAATCTATGTCTGGGTATATTTAAGGTATCTGTATGGGTATTGTCGTACCCCTGATATTTCACATGTGACTTGATAAAGGCTGAAATACTCTGTAGTATCAGAGTATGGAAATCAGCCCATTTTATCCAAACCACCTTGTTCTTTTAGCTGCTTCCTTTAGAGGTCACCACAGCGACTCATCTGGCTCCAGCTCACTCTATCCATAGCACTCTCTTCTATCACACCAACCCAGGAAGAACATTCAAACTCCATACAGAGAAGGCCCAACAGAGCCCGGACACTGAAACCCAAAAACCTCTCACTGTGAAGAACGCAACAGAGCTTGCAGCATTTTCTGAACTGATTTATCAGATACACTTAAACTGTCATATGTGGTGAAAGTTAGCATTTTTGTGTTATATTAAAGCTACTTTTTCTTCAACCAAGATGAGTCTTGCATATATTTTTCACTGGAGTATGATCAGACAGATCAATGAGATTCTGTCTGTTCTGATTAGCAGTGGGATGCTGACAGCTTCAGGGATACTGTCTTCATAGTGGTACCCATCCTGATGTGGAGTTAATTTATAACAAATCAAGAGAACAAGACGATAACACAATGACTGAAATGACTGGCGGTGAGGACACGTGTGTGTGTGCGTGTGTGTTTGAAGCAGAGAAAAAAAATGTTATTTAAAAAAAAAAAAAAAAAAAGGAAAAGAAAAAAAAATCAGGGTCGATTACACGTCTGTGTAACAAGAGCAACTAAACACGAGACTGACAGAAAGTATAGTGTGCGCATGTGCGTGTGTGTTTGTGTACGAGCCAGGTACTCACGCATGGTCTACAGGCCAGAAGTTGATCAGTGTGACAGGACTGCAAGACAAAAAAACGTGAGATAATGACACAGGAAGTGGATGGACAACATACAGGTATGATTGGAGCTGAAATATGGAAAGCATCAAGGAGGTGATGCGGGTGGGTAGTATAAGACTGGGATGATAAAGAGAACTTGGTGTTGTAGTGTGTCAGTGTATGCACTAGCACTCTCACACACACTAAACAAACAACACAGAAACACATTTGACAAAGAAATATTTTGGTTGACCTTCAATAAAACAACACAAATGTCCAATTAACAGAAATATGGATAATAAAACACCGCTATCATGTGACATGTCAATCCTTAATATGCATGTGGCTGCATTTAATTTTTGTCTTTGACAGTGAAGTGGGATTTTTATGACCAACATCAGTATCAAAGGAGAGTCAGATCCATCCAAACATGGTGATTCAGATTTTACTTCCACTTTACCCGGCTTATTATTTCCTTTGTTTTAACAATCAGTCACACAACTGATATGAAGAAATCCATAGTATCGTGTGTGTGTGTGTGTGTGTGTGTGTGTGTGTGTGTGTGTGTGCGTGTACATGCTTAGACATCTTTGCGAGGACAGAAAATTAGCATGCAACTATACTTGTGGGGACCAATAGTCACTTATGTGGGGGCAAAATGCCTGTCCCTATGTTTCTGAAGGCATTTTTGAGGCTCAAAATGTGGTTTTAGAGTCAGGGTTACAATTAGGTCATGGTTAGGTTTAGGTTAAGGGTTGGGCATTCATTTTTGATGGTTAGGGTAAGCAGCTAGGGAAAGCATTATGCCAATGAGATGTCCTCACTAAGATATTAAAAGTGTGTGTGTCTGTGTGTGTTTGAAAGCCTCACGTTTCCATGTTGTCTCCTTCCAGGATGGTCTGGACGGGCAGGTAGCCCATCCGTGGGTGTTTGGCGAAGTAACGCTTGGTCCTGAATTTGTTCTTCAGCACCTTGGCAAAGTCCCGGACATCCTCTCCTGATGTAGTCTGGAGAGAGAGGCAGGACACAAAGATGGCATTGTTACCTCCGTAGGAAGAAGCACGCACACACACACACACATCATATCAGAATCAGAATAGATTACTTATTCACATACCGGGGTGCAGTACTCAACCATGGGGTACTGCATCTTGTGCCCCTTTGCAACACGGCCAGAGAAAAAGCAGCTTTGACAAATGTCATAGTTGAAATGTTTTAGGCTCCGATATCTGGGGGGAAAGAAGAGAAGAGAAAAAAAACAAGTGTAAATGAAAGAGAGCAGAGAAGATGAAAAAGCAAATGGGAAAAAAAGAGAAGGCAAGGGGATCAATACAAGGAGATAATTTATAGCTCTGTTTTCTCCAAGGTGAGAGTAGTTAAAATTCTTTCAGCCCATGGCCCAAGTGAGACATTTATTCTCTGCCTTTGGAAGTCTGTATTTAAATTTATCACCGCTCCTGACAAAAGTCAGTCTTAGCCTCCAACAACAGAGCATAAGCACCGTGCTTATAGGTCTAAACCTTTGCATATATAATATGTCTTTTATTTCTTACCTATTTTCTATATCCCAAAATTAGTTACTTAATTAAGCCTCGTGTGCATATAATTTCTCTCCGAGTACTCCAGCTTTGTCCCATACTCCAAATACATCATCCTCTCATAAACTGTAAATCGTCGGGGGGTGGGGGTCGGGGGGGTAAGTGCTTAGTCCTGTTTTATACAAAACTCTTTAATACTATGACAATTCTTTGTATTGTAAAACAGATTGCAATACTGCATTAACTGTTAAAATGTACCGACCTGAAGCCTATGATTGGACATTCCTTGCAGATGTTGCACTTGGCCTGGTGTTTGGCAGTCTCTGCAGCAGCGACGCGATGAAGGACAGGTAACCACACCATGGACTGAGGCTCCAGGCGCATCCAGTCCAGGAACATGGTGGCCTCAAGCTCAGGCTTGTTGTTGGCCTGAAATAACAACATGACAGGTTATGGCGTTACATCAACCCTTTAAAGTCTTCGATGATTCTTTTTTTTTTATTATGCTGTAAGGTGGCTTCAGTGCATGTGGAGCTGGGAATTTTGTCAAGGTGGAAGAATTGTGAAAGAAGAAAGCTATGTGAAGATTTCTGAAATAAACCATCAAGCATTCAGTACCATAACTGGTTTTACAACATAACAATGACCCAAAACATTAGTTGCTCCTGGTGAAAAACTAGTTCTTCACAGGATTTTTCTCAGAGCATCTTTCGAAGAGCATCTTCAAAGATTCACCTGTAAAGAATAGGCTTGGTGCGTGAGACTTCATAAAAACTGCAACAAATGGCTGCAGACTGTTATCCAGCAAAAAAGGATACATCAGGAGGGTTGATCATTTTGACCCTGGTAGTTTTTGTTTTTTGTACAATAATTATATTTCTGCAAAGCAAAATTAGCATCTAAAATACAACTAGTATGTTTGGAAAAGCAGTGCACAATGTGACCTTAAAAATCTGAGGAAACTGGACAAGTGGAGGACAAAAGAAAGAAGTGACAGGTATAAAAAAAAAAGCCAATTATTAAAGCCCAAGACTCATTTTTTTCACTGACACCTAAGGAAACAATAGAAAAGTGTGTTTTTAATATGACTTCCTCATATACTTCAGTTTCAGTTCCCTCACTTGTTCTTTTGCCTTAGAAGCCAGATTTCTCTGTCATAACATCACTGCTTTCTTCATGATGGACCTTGGAGGTAAAAAAGTTTAACTGACACAAGAAAACATTTTTTTCTTCAACACTGAAAAATGATAAGGCTAATTTGATCTGAAAGAGCCTTCTCATGCTTTTGCTCTCCCTTCTGTACTTAATATTGATTTGTTTTAAAACAGCGTTTCATTCAACGCTGTGGCCTTCATTCTCATCGGTTCCCTTTGTTTGTCTGTCTGTTAGCGGTCTAGCGTCCACAAGTTTCAAGATTTCATTTTCAAATTTTGTGTGATCGCATAACAGCTCAAGCTGATTTAATTTTTATTCAACGTCAAAGGCAAGGTCACAGCTAATAGCTACAGTCAATAGCTAAAAACCTCAAAATTACACGTGACCTTCAGATTAGCTCATAACAATACATAGAGAACTTGGAATGGGTTTTAATCCTGAGCTACAGCCACCCATTTGCTATGGCTGTAGAGTAGGTGTAGAGCAGGAGGAGCAGGCCATCTGCTAATCAGAAGGTTGGTGATTCGATCCCTGGCTTCACCAGTCTGAATGCCAAATATCCTTGGGTGAGATACTACCCCAAGTTGCTCTCCCATGCATCCATTGTAGTATGAATGTGTGTGAATGTTAGGTATTAAGCACTTAAAGCATAGTAAAAAGTGCTGTGTGAATGGGTGAATGAAACATACAAACTGAAAGCAGCTGCGGACGGAGGGCTCAATGTTGGAGCCGCCGAAGGAGGCAACCTCGCCAAGTTGTCGGGGGATCTGAATGGAGTCGTGCAGAAGGAGCCCCAGTCGACGCTGGTCACAGAATCCTGTTGCACTGGCAACCTGCCGGAACAGGACTAGAGAGGAAGAGGCAGAGAAAATACGAGAGGTTGGAAAAAAGGAGAGGATTCGACACATGAGAAATAAAGTCCACACAACACAGAGAGAGAAGAGAAAATATGAGTTTTTTGTATAATTTTATTTGTGAGATGAAATATAAGTAAGTACTTATTAGGACACAATAATGGCAGAAAAAACATTGCACATTGACTTACATCTGTATTTATCCTCCAAATGAGCCTTGCAGAGTGAGATGATTCCAGTTTTGAATGACAGAGATCTGATCTTTCCAGTGCGACCACTGCCGATCAACAAAAAGAGACGGTTTAGAGTATGCGGAATCTGAATCATCTGAGAAAAACTAAATGTTTAAGTGCTTGCTCAGAGTGCCGCACGTACGTGTCGTAGACGTTAAGCAGCCAGTTGAGACACATGTCAACGCACAGCGGGACATTGACCAAGTGGGAGTGGTTCTGCTCAAGTCGCTGGTAGAGGCTTGTGAGACAGGTGACGAGCTGAGAGATGTCCAGCAGCTGCTCGTTCTGCTTCAAACCGTGCTGGTCAAATATCTCACAAGCTGTCGGCATGCTCAACAGGTCCACTAAACACAAGACACACAGGGAGGGCATGGTTAGTCAGTGCACACACATCTATGGGCGTCTTCCAACCTGACTCGGTTTTCAAATGAAAAAATGAAACTGTTGCCAATCAGATGCAATCGCACGGTGAGCCAAAACCTGAAGGTGGCACTTTACTGCATCAAATTTCACCAACAGCAATGCCATGTCACTTCATGAGACCTGTCGTCACTGATATGAAGTTCAGTTGTGGTGTAATTTGGCATACTTTTTCTCACTAAGTAGTCTAACATGGACGTCTTGATAGCCACCCTTCCACTGAGATCATGTCAGATGAGGGTTCAGTAAACAGTAGATGGAAAAACTGAGGGACCAGATGTATCTCACAGGTCTGTGCCAGGTAATTGCCAGATTTTTGGATATGTCTTTCAGATACTGTTCATCTACTGTAGAGAGTTTTTTCAGGTATGCCACATTTTTCTTTTCTACTTGTACATTTTTCCTAAATTCTTGCACACATTGCAAACCATGCTGATATATGTCAAAATTTAGGCCAGTTGTTGCTTTCAAATCACCTTCTTGGTGCAAAAATACCATTTTATGTATTTCTAACAGTGTTATCGTTGCCACTTTTTGTCACTTCAACTAAAGAAATTGGAACAAATTGTGTTTTTGAGCAACTGACGTTTTAAGCCAAAAGCTCTTTGGGAATCACCCTGTCGGTGATTATACTAGTCAAACTGTTATCTTTGGCATGTTTTAAAGAATTAACCAGTTGCTGTTGATGCTAGTAAAAAAAAGTACCTAAAAATAGTAAAGATAGATCAGTGTTATTTGTCTCAACAAGTCTGCTATGTGTAAACAATATTTGTTCACCCTTGGGTTAGGTGTCTGTTTTTACATTTGAAAAATTAATCTGTGTGTCTTCAACCTGGCTCAACAAACAACCCCAAAGCAAATACAGGTGAAAAGTGCAGATGGACTGGACTAAAAGAGGGGGAGAAAATACATGCCACTTTAGAAAGAAAACTGTAAGATCACAGAAAGCCTGGAAAATTACATTTCAAACCCACTCTTAAAAAAAACACAAGAACGTTTGGCTCCTTGGAAGCAAAAGATAAAAGAATGAGGAGTGGCTCAAGACTGCTACACAGCACTGTACTTTGTAGTGCTGGGCGATATGACGATATATATCGTGTGGACGACAGAAAAGTGTCTATTGTGCCATTTGTCTTCTATCGTTTCTATCATTTCTAACCCTAATTTTATAAATTATTACATAAAATATATCATTAACCCTTTACAACCGGTCGGAGCAGGCAAACTCCGTTTTGCCTAACTATTTTTAAATCCCTGTAGAACTGGAACCAGGTAAGGTAGCGCAATAATTGTTTTTGCATATGAAACCGTAGTTGTACTTACCCATTAGCTTGTCCTAAGTCACGGTTTCCTTCCACATATAGCTTTGCAAAAATTACATAAAAAGCACTTCCAGCAACAAAAACATAATATTCCAGAAACAGGCTTTGCCGATCTGATCAGCTATTCATAACACTTCCTACGTTGGAATATAAGTCAGCGCGAACTATCGCATGTCCGCTAGTACTTGTCCGAAACCGGAAGTGACGTCATTTTCGCGGAAAATGTAGTTTTTAAAAGTCATGTTTGACTTTATGCTTTTCTGTATCGTTTCTGGGATGCTTAGAAGTCAAATGACACTGTTGGAAATAGTTTATTTTGATGCACATGTTTTTTTGCAAATTTGCATTATAATATTTATTTTCATTTTTCCTGTAGTATATAAAAATTAGTGTATCTCAAAAATAAAACTATGAAGACACTCAAAATAAATTTCTCGTGGTTGGAAACTATTTTGTGCAACTTTTTTGTATTTACAGTTTTGAGGGATAAGCCTCTTAAATTTCTCTAACTAGAAATATATGTAAAAAAACAAAACAAAAACGATTTTAAATTTTTTTGTAGTTTATTGCACTTTTTTGCAATTTATGTAGTTACTATGACTTAATGCATACATATTATTAAAATTTGGGCTATAACGGTTGTATTGATGTATAGCAACTTGAAATGCTCCCACAAATGGCACTACAGCATGTAAAATGTAAAGATAAGCTCTGGCGGACTTGGTTCTATGGTAGGTCTTAAAGGGTTAAATAGCCTGTGGCAAATATATTAGTGTTGTCTTCTCACTATACATACTTTTAACTTTATGCAAGAGAAAATAAAGTATAAAAAAATGATATTTTTCGCAAAGAAACTCCGTCTTGTGGTTTTGCGACATGGTGCTGCTTTTACGTGCACCGGTTTGCGACATGCTTTACGGTAACTCAAAACAAAGACTGCACCCTCTCCACTCGCTGTTTACAGACTGCATACTTTCCAGATGACCACAGGTCAGCTGGTATATCGTGATATATATCGTTATCGTGATATAAAATAATTCATATCGTGATAAATATTTTTTCCATATCGCCCAGCACTAGTACTTTGACACATTCCACTTGCAAGAATGGGATTGGTGTGGAATGTATACAAGACAGCTAGTAGCAAGGCACAAGCTATATATCTGTTTTTCTTGTATAATAAGAGTTCACAGTGAGCTATCCTGTTTATCACAACAATGTTCACAACAATGTTAAGAAAAAATAAACTGGGCCAATATGACATATTTGTTAATACAGGGATACAGATGTTAATGTGATCTCTGGTCTCCCACTCAGAGAAACAGGTCTCTGAGGGTCCAGCATTCAGACGGCTACCTGAGGACACTCATGTGAGAGAAAATCTGCTCACACAGATATGTAGAGCCAAATACTGTCAATAATGCCTCTGCAATGTTCTGAAGACAGTTAAACTTGTCAGGTAGTGATGTTCAGCAGGTGAAAATGCAAGCTCCATGAACACGCACAGCTGTGGACCCCACAGAGTCAAGCTTTTCAGTTCAATCAGCTGCATTTCGATGTCCTCCGTGTCCAGCCAGTTAATGCGAGACAAATCCAGCTGCTCATTAAAGCTTTCTGGTTTGATCAGAAAATAAAACATTGGTCCATACACCTGAAAGTCCTGAAAGTGCATTGTGAATTCTGTCTCGAGTATTTGGATGTATCCGTGTATTTCCGTGGTGCTGATGCTGCGCTGAGTGGACAGCTGAAGCATTTGAAGTGTCGGAATGTGGAAATTTCAACATCGCTTGAAAAAACTGCCAGCTAGCAACGTCCCTCTCACCAGTAGGCTAAGTTTTAGCTAATTACAAGTTGAATCTGGTAGTTGGGGTTGTTAGCTAAGATACCCTCATTAAGAAGCGGCACAACTAATGTGTCTATGCGAGCTAACTTGCGATGTGCACCAGTGGTGGCCCGGCCATTTAAAAAAAAAAAAAATCCACTTTCCCAGATTAATTCACTGCGTGTCGTGCCATCAGTTAACCCTTTGCATGCCTGCTGCGGTACGAGTGCCCGGGGTTGCCAACCCCTGCGTTATGCTATTATAAATGTAGTAAAAGCTTTAAAAACAGGCTTCACACTAACCATGAGAATGGGAGTGAGAAAGGGTGTGAATAAGTCTGCCCCAGGGCAGCTGTGGCTACAACTGTAGCTTGCCTCCAACCAGTGTGTGAATGTGAGACTGAATGAATAGTGGAATTGTAAAGCGCTATGAGGGTCTCGAAAAGGGCTATATAAATGCAATCCATCATTATTATTATCATTATTATTATTAATAATAATAATAATAGAAACCATTCATTGTATCATTGTGGTCACTGGACTGCTTCAGTCATGTTAGTTCACTTGACCGCAATTTGCAACTATAGCAAGCCAGAAATGGCTCCAATCTTCTGTTAGATTTCACCATGCTCTGTTAGCATATGGCACATTCCTGTTGACACATGATTACGCGCTGTACGTCAGCTCACTGTCACAAATATGCAATCTGGATTTTTAAGCTAGCATCCCATCAATATTTATTGACATGCATACTTGTGGGTTGAAATGTACAACTGTCCTTAGGCTCTAAAGTTCTGTGAATATATCTTTCCTTGCCAGAGGTGACAACAATACCAGGTACACTAATTCAGCTGGCAAAAACAAACAAGCATAACTGGACTAACCATGCAAAGAAAGACCAAGGAATTGATTGTGGAATTCAGGAAGACCAGGAAATCCTTGAGCCCTGTATCAATCCAAGGGGTTGATGTCGACATTGTGGAGGACTATAAATACCTTGGAGTACACATAGAGAATAAACTGGACTTGGTTAAAAACACCACTGCACTTTACAGGAAGGGCCAGGGTCGTCTCTATTTTCTGAGGCAGCTGAGGTGCTTCAACATCTGTCGGACAATGCTCAGGATTTTCTATGAGTCTGTTGTGGCCAGTGCAATCCTCTATGCTGTTGCATGCTGGGGCAGCAGGTTGAGGGTCATAGATGCCAACAGACTAAATAAACTGATCCGCAAGGCCAGTAATGTTGTGGGGATGGAGCTGGACTCCCTTAAGGTGGTGTTTGAGAGGCGGATGTTGTCCAAGATAAAGACAATGTTGGGTAATACCTCCCACCCACTTCATGACGTGTTGGCTAGCCACAGGAGCACGTGGCACGAGACTGAGATTACCAAAAAGCAGCACTGAACGACACAGGAAATCATTCCTGCCCGTGGCCATCTCCCTGTACAACTCCTCCACCTGACACACTGTTTACACTGCAATAGTTACATCCTCTTGCACACTGTCTTTTCTACTCAGTAATGTCGCTGTCAATATTCTTGATATTTATTTATAATCACTTCTGTTAATCCTTGATATTTATTATTGAGCGATTTGTATATATTGTGCTATTTCTTAAATTTGTAAATCTGTAACATATTTTATTGTTAAATAGTCTAGGCTGTTACTGTTACTGTACTGGAGCAACTGTAACCCACATAATTCCCTGAGGGATTAATAAAGTATGCTGATTCTAATACACTTAACTTATAAGCAGCTTGCATTCTATAGAATAAACACTCATATGGACGCACACACAGGTTGAGTGCAGAGAGTAAAAGAATAATAGTCCAGAGAAGGTAAAGACAAAATTCAGAGAGAGCAGAAAATAAGGTGAATTTAATGAAAGCACAAAAAGAGAAAGAGCCAAGGAGGTGTGTGGGAGGGTATCAACACAATGACAGACACACTTGTGTTGGGAGGAAAGGACTTAAACCCAGAGGCAACATCCCTGTGTGACACAGATGCAGGAGAAGTGTATATACAGAAAGTGTACTTACAGCAGAGAGCCTTCTGCAAGCGTCTGAGCTTCATGGCTGTGCGGTAGGCTGAGAACCGAACATTGTTCAGATCGGCTAGAGAAAGGAATACGAGGAAGAGAGAGCATTTGTTTTATCAGTGCTTTCACTTCAACCAATAGTGCTTCTTCATTTCAATTCAATTCTATGTATATAACAGCCACCTCAAAGGTGCTTAGTATTGTAAGGCAGAAATCCTACAATAATACCGAGAATCAGACGACCCCCAATGAGCAAGCACATTCTTTTTTCCCCATCTTCTTCAGTATGTGGAGTCACTTGTTTTGAGATCATATGGCACCCTGTTTCAAAGACTTTAGTCAAAAAGACCAAAAAAGTCTATAAGCAGGAAGTGTCTTACCCAAAGACTGGTAGAGCTCAGCCATCTTGGGATGGTCCCAGCATGTTGTCTGGGTCTGATGGCTAGAAGGGGACAGAGAGGCAACACATGAGTGAAATGCACATCAGGTATCACAAAGAAGTGTTGGTTAGGCTGACGTATCAGCCTATATTCAGAGGAAACATGTAAAGAGCAGTAATTTCAAGGTTTATGCAAAATACATTATCCAGTAAGTAACAATTACATCCACATGGAAAGCAATTCAGCTGGGCTGACTAAACCTGATCATTTTAGATTATTTTCCATTATTAATGAATCAATAATATATTAATAATTATTTTGTAAAATGGGAAAAGGTAAAACAACAACAAAACGATAACAATTAAATATCAACTACTTGCTCAGGTGTGTTTGAATTGGCCAAAAGATTGCTGGGTCAATATTTAAACATCCTAAAAATGGTCGGTTTTCAATACAGCAAGAGAACGAAATGTAATGCTTCAAAACGAAAGCCATTTCATAATTGTTTAATTAGCCAAAATGATCTTTGTTAATGTGGAAACAACTCAAAGTTCTCTCGAATAATGGCCATTAAGACAGCTGCCACAAAATTATAGTCTAGAAAAGTTGCTCTCCCATGTTTTGTCTTCATAATCAATAAAATGAAACCAGGGTTGTATTTTTTTAATCGAAGTATGGAGACACGCAGTCTTGAACACCTCTTCACAAAAAATGATCATGTAAAATGAGAACTGAGATCACACTCATTTGGTTTTGATTTCATGTTGTCAAAGCCACTGTGACTAGAACAGGTTCACAGAGCACATTGTCCCACATAATATATTTATTTCACTGTAAAAAGCCTTTTCATTGGAAAAGTAAGGAGTGTGCTTTTTTTAAGCCTGTATGGTCGCCCAATCAAAGCATGTTTTTCAGGTGAAACTCATCTTCTGCTTCCTCATGTGTACCAAGCAGATGACAAAGCCTAAATAAATTTGACTAAGCCCAGTAATAAAGACTATACATATATAGCCATATGGTATATAGCTAAATAGTGCTGTGAGTGGTACATTTACATGCAAGAAGATGGGAAATCCTTTGAGAGGAACAAAAAATAAACCTTAGTCAATGAGTTAGATTCATTTTAACAAAATTAAAAACATGAATTCTGCCATTTATACGATTCTCCTCTCACTATCATAATATTAAAAAAGAACAAAAAAACACAGCATCTTCATCTCCACTGTATCAGGAAAGTACGACACAGCCAGAACGGAAGAAAGAGAGCTAAATAGTTGCTGTGTCATTCTCCCATTACAGATTCTTTCCTCGTGACTGCCACTTAAAAGAGACTCTACTCTGTGTGTGTGTTTGTGTGCTGAAGATAAACAGACTGGGCGCACAAGTGCGTGACTTGCACCTTCAGAAAACAATGAGTGATATGTATGGTGTGTAGAAGAAGAACAACTATAATATGATATCTAAAGGATTTGCATTTCTTTTTTGACATCTAAAGATCACCTCTGCTGTCAGAATGTTTGCTTGGATATTGCATGTCCATCATTGTATCTGCGTTCTGAAGGGTATAATAATTAACTAATTCAACGTTTATCTGAAATTATCATACTTGGTGAAATGGAAAACTGGCAATGTAACCTTTTCAGTGTACACAGAGCTCAATGTGATTGCCAGACACAAAGAAACAGGCCGACAAAATTCAGATAAAGACAAAAGAATTGGAACCTACCAACGACACCTGGTCAGAAATGAGCTGCTGGGCTAAGCAGGAACATAAATGGACAAACTTAAATAACCTTTAATACCAAATAGAAGTCAGGTCCTTCTCATATAAGTTTACATGGTGCTAAATGCTCAAGGAATATTAGGAATGGGTGATCTTATCCAAAAGTTAACACAAAGCTTCCATCTCTCCATCCATGCTCATAATTACATTACATTAATTTAACTCATTAGTTTTTGTTTTTTAATGAAAATGTGATCCGTTTTTAAACTGATCATTTCAGTTTTAAATACTTTTAAAGATAACCAGTACACACAACAGAGTATGAAATTACACTAGTCACTGTGCCTAAATGGATAAATATAAACTCAACAATCACTGATTCTGTCATGGTCCGTGGCTCTGTGTCTGAGGAGTGTGTGGGATGCCCTGGTGGCCACACCCCCAGGCTGGGCCATCACCATCACACCTGCATCCCATTCCAGGCGATTTCCAGGAGGACTGTTTAACCCTGCGCTGACGGATGCTCTATGCCAGTCCGTTAGTTACCCCTCAGTGGTAACTAGGCTCCCCGCAAAGCTTTGTACATATCTAAGTGTTACATGAACTGTGTTAATTCTGCCTCCGTTTGCCCAGGTTACTATCCAGCGTTTTGTGTCTGCCATCTGCAAGTCCTCCTGCCTGCTCGGATCTCTAAGTGCACCATCCGTCCTCATCCCTGCCTCCTCGGATTTGCTTTCCACGGACATGCTTCCCCATTCCGAGCCCCACGGTCCGGCTCTGATCGTAAGGAAAATTACTATAGCCGTGTTTAGTAATGTCCCTCAATCTCCCTGCTCACTAGTAATCTTCTCCCCTTTCTGTTGCAGCCTCCCACGGCCCTGATTAATGCTTCCCTGTGTAATTTGTCTTCCCGGTTTCCTTCAGTTCTGCAATTCTGCTTCCTTGGTTGTTCCGGGTCACCTTTTGTTAAAACAATAAAATCTGCACATGCTCGCATTAAGCGTAATGAGTCTGTTTTTGGATCCCGCTTGTGTGCACGAACTGCGGATCATGACAGAGTCGATCCCCAGCTCCTCCAACACCAGGTAACGCAACCACACCCCTCTACATTCCTCGCACACTTGTGCACCTTGTAGAAAACAGTTTTGTGTGGAAGAAGTGGTTGATAAAGAAACAAAAGCGAAAACAGAGGAGCTGAAAAACTAGGCCAGAACAAGAAGAGGAAAACTACAAATTGTCCCACTGATATGTGTTAAATTAACTAAGATGTTAGCTGTTAGCATTGTCAACAGTAGTACCAGCAACAAGTAGCAACAAGTCGCTGGACACTAGTCATCAGTTAAGCTGCTGCTAGAACGAACTGTGGAGAAATGCAGGGGGAGGGACAGCAGCCCCAACAACTCAGAGAGAAAGAGAGAGAATGGTGTAATTAACGTGGTAAGAAAATAGATGGAGGGAAAGATTTAATTAATTAAGTAAAATAATTGGCTACTTTGACTACAAAAATTGTTCATCAAATAAACTGAAAAATCTACATTTATGTTATATTTGTATACATAGACTATTAGTTATATAACCTAATTTGTTTGATTTTTACATTTCTTTTCTTTTGCACTTTACCATTGCTTTGAGAAATTGCACAAATGTGTTTGACGTGGCCATCTGCGGTCTTTAGACCGATCATGCTGGGCCGACTGGACCCAAAAATGCCAGGGCTGGTTTTTGTTTGGGAACCAATCCATTTACCAGCTAAAAGACCAACTCCGATTCAGCTCCACGTGTTCTTATCAGAATCAATATGGTATGTACAAATAAGCGACTTGTGGCTGTCACACAAGAAATAACATTTGATATAATATCTTGGGACAATTTATATTTCACATGCTAACATGATAGGCAGCTAAGTTACATAGCACTATGTGGCAACAAGTGCAAGAACTTGTATGAGTTCTTGAGGATCCCTGTCATAAACCTACCTGTAACTTAATCACGGCTAGCGAGAGTTGGATGTCATATTTAAGGACATGATATTCTTCTACTGAAGTCCAAATAGCAGACTTAAGTAGAGAAGCCTACACTACCTGAGAACTGAGAAGGTGCATCACGCCATGATTGCCATTTTCTTCACAGGTTTGCACAGCATGACTTTGTCAACTATAGCCAAACTGTCAACACATCTTCCTGTCACAATCTGAGGGACGACATTCAACGTGATCTGAGATGTGGTGCAATTTCTGTACATCTTTTCTAGAATTTCATTAACAGTCTGTCCAGCAAACCTCACGTGCATCTGACAAAACCACCTGTTATTAGGTTCACAGAGCAAACAAACTTTTACAATGGCATTTCTTCACTCCTACAACATACCAGCAGGCAATGCCAGAACACTGGGTTCATTGTTCACAATGCCTCAGAACACTAGGAGGTGCTCTCACAGGACAGGAAAGAGAAACAAAGCTGCAGAGCTAGTGTGTAGGAAAGGCTAAGGAAAAGACCGCACAGAACTCAGGTCATTAGCCTTTTCCTCACAAATGCCAGGTTTGTTGTGAACAAAATGGATGAGCTGAGGCTACAGTTGGAAGACAATAGACTCATTGAGGACGGTTGCGCTTTGATAATCTCAAGAGTTGTTGCTTTATCCTGCATTACCTGATGCAGTTGTGAAGCTAACGAGTCATATCCTACACCCCTTAAACTGAAACCAGAACTCACGAAAACAATGACGTGGGGATATTTGCATTAATATTCATGAAAAATCAGCCAAAAATACTTAGACTGCAGACAGTCATTGCTCTCCACACTTAGAATATTTGACAGTTAAATGCAGACCCCTTGTCCTCCACAGTGGGATTTCAGCTATCCTGATCACAGCAGTCTTGAAAATTTCCAAATACTAAAGCTAACTTGGTCCTTAGCCTCCTACATATTGCCATTAGTAGCTGAATAAATACACAGAAGCAGCACACATAATAGCCGGGGACTTCAGTCTTTTCAGTAGTGCTCCCCAAATTCCATCAGCATTTTAACTGTTACAACCAGGAAAAACACACTGGATAAAGTTTATTCCAAAAATTAAGCATATACAGGGCCATACAAACAGCTCACTTGGGCCAGTTGGACCAAGGTAAAGAAAACTGCTGCCCTCTACTTCAAAAACTGTTAAAACATTGCCTGATGGTGCAACCTCTCAGCTGCAAAGCTGTTTTGAAAATACAGACTGGAGTATCATTGAATCTCAGGACCTGGATGGGTACACTGCATCCATACTCTTCTACATCAAGCATGTCAAGTCAAGTCAGGTGGCTTTATTGTCATTCCAACCATGTGCAGTGGCACAGCACACAGTGAAACGACACAACGGTCCTCCAACACCATGGTGCTACATATGACATATAACAGACAATCAACACAGGACTACATAACGTGAAATGTGCAAAAATTGCAAAAAAACCAAAAACCAAAACAAAGACAGTGCAACACCAGACAGAACAGCATGATAGAGACACAAGACAGTGCAGACGCAACAGAAATGTGCAAAAGACTGAGTACTGTGCAAAAAAAGTCATGAAGGTGTGCGTATATGTGTGTCAGTCCAAGCACTGTAACCACTGTCAAATGCCACCAGGTGTATGCCCACCAAATATCCTGAATGACAAAAAAAGGTCAGGACCTTGCTGAGAAACAAAAACACTGCTTTCAGGTCTGGTGAGGTGTACAGTACAGTCCAGGCAAACCTGAAAATGGGAATCAGACAGGGCAAGCTGGATTATAAATATATAATTGAGGACCACCTCTACAGCAATAACTTGAGGAGGGTGCGGCCAAAATATCACTAACTACAAACCCAGACCTGATGGTAATGCTGTGGTGGCAAAGAAGCTGAACAGCTTATTCACCTGCAACCAAAAACAACAACAACAACAAAACAAAAACAAAAAACACACCTCCGGCTAGGGGTGGGTGGTAGAAACGGTATACGGTAGAAACGATATAAATTTGGCCAACGGTAGAGATTTTGACTATACCGCTCTACCGCAATAGCGCATGTTGATGGTGTCATCAAGCTGCGCCTGTTTTGGTCGAAAGCATCGCAGAGGCTGCAAACAACAGCTGTGTCCAAATTCATGGGCTGCATCCTCCTGAGGATGCATTTGTAGACCGATTATGTCACAGCGACGCGCCGAAGGCTGTCCAAATTCGTAGACTCCTCCGAATGCAGCCGACAAATGCGTCCTCCTTTTCCCCGAATTTGAAGGATGGGTCGGGTGTGTTGTCGCTACCCGATCCGTACCGGAAACCCGATCAGTACCCCGCATGCGCAAATCTTACATCACTTCCTCTCTTTGCCAACATTGCAACATTCAATATATTTGAATGATACGGTTAGCACCCAGTTAGCTCCTAGCATTTCTCAACAGCTCTGCCTCCTTTTCGACTACCGGGACATTTAAACAATGAACAATCCATATACAAACAAATTCATGCTTTCCTCCTCAACAGAGAGCGTTCCCCGATTGAACAACAGCGCCGTAAAATAAGAAGAATGGCGCCTAATTACAGAGTTAATAATACAGACTTTGTAATATGTCACGTGAAGATTCATCAGCCAGATGAAATGTTTACTGACAATTTACAGTGATAGCGGACATCATCATCACTATTCCAATCAATCCTCTCCACACAGACAAGCATAAACACACTCGACTATCACTAAATCAAATTTAACACGCATTTGTAATGACGCTAATTCAGTTTACAATAGGGTTCATTCGCTTGGTCAGCAGGTGGCGGTATCCTCGTACACTGGGGAGTAAACTGCCATTAAACGAACAGAAGAAGAAGAAAACCCCTGCACATGCGCGGTATGGATCGGGTAGACCCCATTTGTACGGTCCGACTTTGCACATGCGCAGTAAGGACCGGGGAGTCCTGATCCGTAACTATCGTTTTATTTTTCGTTTTTGTCTACATTATATTCAAATGTTTCATTATTGGAAAAATTTTAAGAGATACTTATTAAGTGTGCCTATGCCAAGAGGCACACTTATTACTATTCGTCGGATTTATTATTCTTATTGTGTGAATGCCCTTCGAGGCATTCACACTATTGAGTTCCTGTTTTTCTTTATTGTGTGAATGCCTAAACAGGCATTCACACTATTGAGTTCCTGTTTCTCTTTATTCTTTATTAAGTGTGCCTATGCCAAGAGGCACACTTATTACTATTCGTCGGATTTATTCTTCTTATTATTATTGTAAGTTTCGCAGTCTTCTCTTCATGTCCGAACAACTTCTTGCTACTTGCTCAATTTTCACTCAACTTCCACAAATTATACATCAAAACGTAGGTATTTTTGCTGGCTTTCAGAAAATGTCACAATCATTGTTGTGGGATTTATAGAATTGAGGAGATTTGCCAATCTCCTCAGACCAACACAAAGTCTGTAAACTCTCCATAGAAAGTCAATGGGGAGTTTGTTCAAAATCACCGCTTGATTTCTGTAATGAGAGGTATTTTCGAATCGTCATATCTCCTTAACGAAGCGAAGTTAAGACATGAGGCTTGTGCCAATATATCTTCAGACACTCCTGACGCTCACAATTCAAGAAATTTTTTATCACCTATTACCGTTCTGAGATGAGTTACACTTGTTTGAGGGTAGGAAATTCGTCCTTCGCTCAGATTTCTTCAGATTTCAACCTCTGAAATGAACCACTTTTTCTCTCGTCATATCTTTTGATGGATTTCCACAGACCCTGAAAATTTCCATGACTGTTCACCAAAGCTTGCTGTCTCTTCACGGTGAAAGAATGATATCGATGCTCCAAACAGATTTAGAGTTAGAAAGCGTTGTTCGAGGGCAAGTCAGGGCAGTTTTCGCTTCGCCTCTACTCAGTTATGGTGCATTAGAAGTCAAATATCTTCGATAATTCATATTTTAATGATAAATTGTCAACACTGTAAGATTCCCCCATCTCTTCTGAACAAAACGGTGTAAGAATGACCGTTCTAGCCCCTACGGTTAGGAAATTATAGCCATTTATTTGAGGGGAATCCTCACTATGAGAAATAAACTGCAAAAATCCTTTCTGTCTCTGTGCTGCGTGTGTAAAAGCCTGCACTTGGTGCACCAGTTTTGGCGGGAAAAAGTATACAGCCTCTCTGATTGGTGGATTCAAATTCAGCAGCTCCAGGCTGGTTGACTGACCTAGAGACATACAGGAAACACAGTATGCACAGCCCCTGTTTGTTCACTTTCTTCTGCTGTGTGTGTGTGTGTGTGTGTGTGTGTGTGTGTGTGTGTGTGTGTGTGTGTGTGTGTGAGAGAGAGAGAGAGAGAGGCGAGAGAGAGAGTTTTATGGGAGCATCTTATTGTATGATTTAAATTCAATATATTTAGACAGGTTGACTGAATATGATCCTGTGTGTGTCTCTCTGTGCTTGTGTGTTTCCATATGTGTACATATTTGTGATTGTGTGACTGTTGTACTTTTTTTTACTGATTTTTTTTTCATTTAACAATTACATTTGAGGGACCCTTAGCATGTTCAGGATTTTTTCAGCTGTTCATTTTGCTTTTCCAATTTTTCTATTTAAGTTATTACTATTATGCTAAGTCATAGCATTTCTGCTGCTTTTCAGTATTTGTGCTAAATACAGCATTTCTGCTAAATCATACTATTTCTGCTATTTCATAAGATTTGTGCTAAATGTAGTGTTTCTGCTAAAAAATACTATTTCTGCCAAATATAGTATTTTTGATTAATTATAGTTTTTCTACCAAATCATAGTACAGTTTTACTGCTTTTTATATGGCTTCTAAAACAACCAATCATATCTGAGGGCTTGCACATTCAAATTTGCATATTGGGGCATCCATGGCTTCTAAGACAACCAATCATGTCTGAGGGCTTGCACATTCAAATTTGCATATTGTTGCCTTCATGGCTCCCCAGCCAGCAAATCATATCTGAGGCCTGACACATTCAAATTTGCATATTGGGGCCCTCGTGGCTTCTTAGATAACCAATCATCTATGTCATATATCTATGATATTTCATATTTTTATTTTAAATGGTCAACATTTCAAGATTCTCCCATGTCTTCTGAACAAAACGGTCTAAGAATGACCGTTTTAGCCCCTACGGTTAGGAATTTATGGCTGTTTGTTTGAGGAGATTCCTGACTATGAGAAATAGACTGCAAAAATCCTGTCTCTCTCTGTGCTGCGTGTGTAAAAGCCTGCACTTGGTGCACCAGTTTTGGCGGGAAAAAGCACACAGCCTCTCTGATTGGTGGATTCAAATTGAGAAGCTCACAGCTGTTTGACTGACCTAGAAACATGCTGTTAGTAGCCCCTGTTCACTTGCTGATGCGTGTGTGTGTGTGTGTGTGTGTGTGTGTGTGTGTGTGTGTGTGTGTGTGTGTGTGTAAGAGAGAGAGAGAGAGAGAGAGAGAGAGAGAAAGAAAGACACACACACACACACAAAGACCCTTTTTAGGGCAGCATCTCATTGTTGGATAAAAATATAATATATTCAGACTGGTTGACTGGCATAGACCTGTGTGTGTGTGTCTCTCTGTACATTTGTATATCCATATTTGATTTCTTGTGTATTTGTTGATTTGTGTATCCATATTTGATTTTGTGTGTATATGTTGGCTGTTCGTATTTGTCTTTTTTTAAATGTATTTTTATTTTATTTTTTCACAGGTGAACAAAAATTCGTTTTCAGCGAAGTTAACCATGTTCATTTTTATTAGTGTGAATGCTTGTAAAAGCATTCACAGTATTGTTCTTCTATTCTTTATTGTGTGGATGCCCTCAAGGGCTTCCACACTATTGAGTTCCTGTTTCTCTTTCTTTATCTTTATTGTGTGGATGCCCTCAAAGGGCTTCCACACTATTGAGTTCCTGTTTCTCTTTATTCTTTATCTTTATTATTCTTCATCTGCAAGTTGCTTCCGTACGTTTTTCGGCACTTAACTACTGCCTCAGTTTTCAGCCGATTTTCACCGTTCAAACTCTAAACTGTTCTGCCCTTTCTGCTAATTCCAGCTATGACTTTTGGTATTTATTACTATTATACTTTTTTAAAATATTACACTTTTTTCCTTTAATTTGTCCCATTGAAATGAATGGAAAACTTCCACAATTCTGCTAAAACTTGCTTGTTTTTGAAACTTAACTACTTTCTTATACTTTCACCTAAGAACTCCATTCAAACTTTAAAATGTTCTCAAATTATTGAACTATTCCTGTCTGATTCAGCTTTTTCAGATCTTCTACCATTTTAATCTTATCCCTCTTTAAGTTTTGAGTTGCAAAATTGTGATTTTTCAGAAAATACATGCGTTGTTATGGTTGCTATGCAATTAACTCAGAGTGTACACTCGTCCATTCTGAATTTTCTCTTCATGTCCGAACAACTTCTTGCTACTCGCTCAATTTCCACTCAACCCCCACAAATTATACATCAAAATGTAGGTATTTTTGCTGGCTTTCAGAAAATGTCACTATCATTCTTGTGGGATTTATAGAATTTTGGCAACTCTCCTCAGACCAACACAAAGTCTCAAAACTCTCCATAGAAAGTCAATGGAGAGCTTGTTCAAAATCACCGCTGGATTTCTCTAATGAGAGGCATTTTCAAATCGTCATATCTCCTTAACAAAACAGAGTTGAGACATGAGGCTTGTGCCAATATATCTTCAGACAGTCCTGATGCTCACAATTCAAGAATTTTTTTCTCACCTATTACCGTTTGGCCATGAATTGCATATGTTTGAGAGTAGGAAATTTGTCCCTCGCTCAGATCTCTTCAGATTTCAAACTCTGGAAATGAGACACTTTTTTCTCTCGTCATATCTTTTTGATGGATTGCAACAGAGCCCTGAAAATTTCCATGACTGTTCACCAAAGCCTGCTGTTTCTTACAGTGAAAGAATGATTTTGATGCTCCATATAGATTTAGAGTTACAAAATGTTGTTTGAGGCCAAGTCAAGGCAGTTTTGCTTCGCCTCTACTCAGTTACAGTGTGTTACAAGTCATATATCTTCAATAATCTATATTTTATCTCTGAATTATGAAGACCTGCAGATTCCCCCATCTCTTCTGAAC
Organism: Oreochromis aureus; assembly: GCF_013358895.1. Lineage (NCBI taxonomy): Eukaryota > Metazoa > Chordata > Actinopteri > Cichliformes > Cichlidae > Oreochromis > Oreochromis aureus. The sequence goes on along the minus strand of NC_052963.1, from coordinate 3,397,498 downwards.
AAAACGATGTCAGAATGAGCTTTCTAGCCCCTATGGTTAGGAAATTATGGCCATTTGTTCGAGGGGAATCCTGAATGTGAGAAATACACTGCAGAAAACTTATACCTCTCTCTGTGTCTGTGTGTGTAAGGGCTGATTACAGCAGGTGCAGCCAATTTAACTGACCTAGATATACCAAGTCCAGACTCTTCACAGCCTCTGTTCCTTTTAGGCTCTGTGTATGTGTATGTGTGTCTGTATCAATATTTCTCCCATGTTAAACCATTACTACTCCATAATAGTATTTCTGCTAAATCAAAGTACTTCTACTACATCTTAGTACTTCTGCTCAATCATATTATTTCTGTTAAATCATAGTGTTTTTGCCAAATCATAGTATTTGTGCCAAAGCATACTATTTCCACAAAATAACAGTATTTCTGCTATGTTATATTATTACTGCTCATAGTATTTCTGCCAAATCTTGGTACTTGTTCCAAAGCACAGTATTTCTGCCAAATCACAATATGTGTATGTGTGTCTGTATCAATATTTCTCCCATGTTAAACCATTACTACTCCATAATAGTATTTCTGCTAAATCAAAGTACTTCTACTACATCTTAGTACTTCTGCTCAATCATATTATTTCTGTTAAATCATAGTGTTTTTGCCAAATCATAGTATTTGTGCCAAAGCATACTATTTCCACAAAATAACAGTATTTCTGCTATGTTATATTATTACTGCTCATAGTATTTCTGCCAAATCTTGGTACTTGTTCCAAAGCACAGTATTTCTGCCAAATCACAATATAACTGCAAAATAAAGGTTTTTGAGCCAAATCATAGTGTTTGTGCTAAATCCTAGTAATTCTGCTCAATCATAGAATTTCTGCTATGGTGAAGTGCTTTTTGCTAGATTATAGAATTTCTGCTAAGTCAAAGTATTTCATGTAAATCATACTATTTATACCAATTCCCAGTGTTTCTGCCAAATCATAAATCATAAATAATGTGGCGTGTTGGTGGAACAGCTAGTTCTCTCCCATCATGCCTTGGGACATGTGCTGCTGTTTAGATGTTCTTGTTTCATTGTTTATGGTTACGTTACTTATAACTGTTGTCTTGAATGTTGTGTTTATACTACGGTACAAAGTCACTGACAGTTATTGTTTTATAGGAAGAATGCAGTACCATAAGTGAGTTCTGTTATGCTGTTAATGACCCTTGAAGCACATTGTAGCACAAGCAAGTGTTTAATAAAGAGCATCCCCTAACAGCTTGGGGTGGAAATACAAGCTCAGTCTCTCCCTCTGAGCTTCTTTGTAAGATTCATCTGCATGCTGCCAATTTATCTTCAGACACTGCTGACAGTCATGGTGTGAGCAGTTTTTACTGTCGTCTTACTGTTGAGCCATAAATTACGTTTGTTTGAGGGTTGGAAATCTGTCCTCCTCTCAGTTTTCAAACTCTGAAAATGAAGCCGTTTCTGCTCTCATATCATATCTCCGTGACGGAGGTACAAAGAGCAATGAAAATCGCAGTCAAAGTTCACCAAAGTCGGCTGATTCACCCAGTACAAGCATTATGCTTCTATCCCACATAGTTTTTGAGTTACACGACATTTTGTAACTCCAAAAAAACGGCGTTTTTCGCCTCTCACCGCGATCTAATTCTGACTGGTCATCGATCTGTTTTTCAGACGCCCGCCCCCTGTCCAGGTGGCGCAATCGGTAATGACACGGGTCTGCAGCTCAAAGGTCGTGGGTTCAATCCCACCTTGGTCCACATGTTTTTTTTTTTCACTACAAATTTATACACTATCACAGACCTGTAATTTATATTGCTAATTTATTACAATTCTGCAAAGTTTTATGATTTTAGCAGCTTTTCTAATATGGACCTCAGATTCTTGTTAACGCTCCATGGCAGAAACAAGTACACAGCCTGATGAAGCAGACTGAGGCAGTACCTCTGATTGGTGAATTTGAGCAGAACCAGGTTGTTCTGCCTCTTTTCAGCAGAAATTCTGCTGATTCACCTCTTTTCAGCGCAACGTTCTGCTTCTTTGTCTCTTTTTTGCAGAAATTCTGCTGATTCACCTCTTTTCTGCAAAATTTTCAGCCTTTTCACCTCTTATCAGCACAATTCTCAGCAGCTTCTGCTAATTTCAGCAGAATTGTCAGTCTGTCCACCTCTTCTTTGAGAGAATGAGTTTGGTTCAGTGAGATGAGTAGGTGCCTTGACTGTCACTACCCGATCCGTACCGGAAACCCGATGTGGCCAACTTTATTAATCCCCCGGTTGGGTTCCACCTTGGTTTTCACACAGGTGAATAAATGTCGAACAGAAAACTGATTAAACAGAAGTGTGAGATGGTCGAGAATTTACGCAAGTGTTCTGTTCTATTTTAGATAGCAAGGAGCAGACGGCCGAGTTTATTAAACTCCACTGAGACAGCGGTGATGCAAATCAGAAGGCTAGACCGTCCAATTTCACAGCCGTTTACTTCCGGCCTACCCGACCTTCTGAGGACCCGGCCCACGTAGACCGTGAAGGCCTGGTCCTCAGGAGGATGCAGCCCATGAATTTGGACACAGCTTCCATCATCTGCAAATTATGCCGGGCGACAGTATTAGCAAAGAGACTAAGCACTTTTGGAATATGGGGAAAGCCAAAAACTGCGCTTCCTCCACTTCCCTACCATTGATTCATTAATGCTGAATTCCCTAACAACTGCTCTATTCCCATTTTGTTGCAGTATATTAATGACTAACCTCGTATTGTGAATGGATTATCTCAGTTGTTCTCCTGACTGAAGTTTGATCCATTTATAGCATCCTGCCATGCAATTGCATTTGTCCCTAACCACCAGAAACCCTCACGTTAACTTTTATCAAGTGGAAAAAAGTTAGCGGCCATCCTTCAACTTGACTGTGCTAATGTTATGCTAACGTAGCTGTTTTGCTAGTGATCACGCAGCACATCATTATATACCAGCTAGCCCAACTTCAGTAACCCTACAAACGCCACTGCTGTTTAGTTTTCTGTCTTCGTTTATGTTGGAAGTGATAGCAGAGCTGTACGTTTGATTTTTTTCAGAAATCTCTCAGTCAGAACATGCTATATCATATTTAGGTAACTAGCGAAACTAGCGAGCTAACTTCCGCTAACGTCTAACTCCGTTAAATGTAATAAATTCTATTTTCATGGATGCCTGGATTTGTTTCACCTGGTAAAGCAGCAACGCTGATCATTTTATTAAAGATGAAAGAATTTAGACAGTTTTTAACTCCCAGTGATGCCGCAGTGATCGTGTGACTTTGGGACCTGAACCGGACGGAGTTTAGGACCCAGATTACTCCGCAAGGCTCCTGACTACGGCAGCTGTAATGCTCCGACAATCCATCAAGCGGTGTGGCTTCCTAGCTTGCCAAAGTCGTACTAAAACATTTTTGAGCGCCGTGTACCACATAAAATTGGTTTGAGGTCAGTAAGCACAACCAGAATTCATACATAAGGCACACTGTCGATTTTTGAGAAAATTAAAGGATTTTAAGTGCGCCTTATAGTGTGTAAAATACGTTATACAGAAGAAAAGAATATATCGCGATATATATCGTTACCGCACATGCTTCAAATTATACCGTGATATGGATTTTAGGCCATATCGCCCAGCCCTACCTCCGGCCAACACCAGCTACGTTCTTTACAGTGGAGGAGCATGACCTGAGGTGCATATTAGCAGCAGTTTACCCCAGAAAAGCAGCAGGACCTGAATGTGTCACTATTAAGGTGCTGAAGTTCTGTGTAGACCAACTCACAGGCGCCTTTACAAAAATATTCATCCTGTTCTTAGCATTGTCCCATTCTGCTTGAAGTCCTCAAACATCCCTGAATGACATTCATCCAGTGGCTCTCACTCCAGTCACTATGAAGTGTTTTGAGAAACTGTTCAGAAGTCGCATCATTCAAGGTCTTCCACCCACAGGTGACTCCCACAATTTTCGGACACAACTGTGGCCTGTCTGGAATACAAGGACAACTGTGCCAGACTTCCCATATGGAAAAGATATATATAAATTTTATAAAGTTTGTATCTATCTTATGTGAAACTTGTATGAAAAGCATACAAGAGTGAAAACAGATATAAGATCCCTTGAAAAATTATAAATGAAACTTGTATGTTTTGGATACTTATTAAAACAATGAAAGTGGCCACTCTCATGAGTAAATCATATAAGCCTTATATGATTCACTATATGAAGTAGGCCACATCTGATGCAAGTGTTTTATAAGTTTTTTGTATTTCTTTTCCATATGGGTTATTTTCATTGACTTTAGCTCGACATTCAACACACAGTCATCTCTAACAGACTGGTAACAAAACTAATCAATCTTAGCCATATGGATTTAAGGACTTCCTCAGAGACTGCCCAGAGATTCAAAGTAAGGCCCCACCTCTCCCAACACTCACCCTCAACATTGGCTCCCCACAGGGATGTGTGCTGAGCCCCCTACTGTGCACTCTCTACACCCATGACTGAACCGCCACCTCAGCAATTCCTTTGTGAAGTTTGTGGATGACACAGCAGTGGTCGGGCTCATCACTGGAGAGATGAGTCTGCATACAAGAATGAGGTGGAAGGCCTGGCGTCATGATCCAGCAATAGCAACCTGGTCCTCAACACCCCAAAATTGAAGGAAATAACAGTGGACTTCAGGAGAAGCACACCTGATCCTCAGCCCATATACGTCAACAGGCATTATGTAGAGAGGGTCTCTGACTTCAAGTTACTGGGCCTGGATGATGATGTATTCTGTTAAACTAACACTACTGCACAGACCAAGAAGGCACAGCAACGGCTAAACTTTCTGGGGAGTCTGAAAAACTACACCCTTGCCAAGGAGCTTATGCTGTTCTTCTCTGCTCGGTTTAGTCCGTACTGGTTGCAATAATAAAAAATAGAAGGGACTGCTATCACAGCTAGAGATTGACGAGGTACAACATAAATGCTACGGCAAGGAGGAGTCAGGACGCCAGGTCAGGGGGGAGATATCATCACTCCCACCCGAGATTGGGTACACAGCCCCAAGTGCGATAGGGCAATACGGCAGCAGTGATCAGTGAGATGCTTGGCTACAAGTTGAACAGCCACAAGGGGCAGTACCCTCCATGGAGAAGGAGGCTAGAGGGCAAGATCAAAGTAGCACGGAGGGAGGTTAGCCAACTAACGGAGTTGCAGAAAGGTGCGACAAAGAAGGTGCATAAGAAATACAGCAAGCTGTCCATACCTGAGGCCTTGGAAACTGCCAAGCAAAGACTCACAGCCTTGGCCACCCGCTTGAGGAGGTACACCAGAGAGATAGAAGGCAGGAGAATAAACCAGCTGTTCTCCACAGAACCAGCAAAGGTGTACTCTCAGTGGCAAGGGAACAATAAGAGAACAGCACCACCAAGGCTGGAGACGGAGCAATACTGGAAGAGCATATGGGAGAAGGACGCAACCCATAACGGCAATGCTCAGCGGCTAGTGGATCTGAGGGCAGACCATAGCGACCTCCCTGAACAGGGTCCAGTAACCATCACAGTGGCAGATATCCAAGAAAGGGTCTCCAATATGAAGAGTTGGACAGCACCAGGGCCCGACATGATTCACGCCTACTGGCTGAAGAAGCTGACTGCACTCCATGAGCGTCTGGCAGCACAAATGAACCAGCTGCTAGTTAACGAGAGACACCCGGAATGGCTAACCGAAGGTCGGACGGTCCTGATCCCCAAGGACCCCAAGAAGGGACCGGTCCCATCCAACTACCGACCAATTACCTGCCTCAGTATTACATGTAAGCTCCTGTCAGGCATCATATCGGCTAAGATGAACAGGCACATGGGTCAATACATGAGTGGGGCACAGAAAGGGATTGGCAAGAATACCAGAGGTGCAAAACATCAGCTACTGGTAGACAGAACAGTCAGCCGAGACTGCAAGACAAGACTGACCAACCTGTGCACTGACTGGATTGATTACAAGAAGGCCTATGACTCAATGCCCCACAGCTGGATACTGGAATGCCTAGAATTGTACAAGATCAACAGGACCCTAAGAGCCTTCATCAGGAACTCAATGTGGATGTGGCGTACAACACTAGAGGCCAACTCCAAGCCCATAGCACAAGTCACCATCAAGTGCGGGATCTACCAAGGAGATGCTCTGTCCCCACTGCTGTTCTGCATAGGCCTGAACCCCCTCAGTGAGATCATTAACAAGACTGGCTACGGATACCGACTACGGAACGGAGCAGTTGTCAGCCACCTCCTGTACATGGATGACATCAAGCTGTATGCCAAGAGTGAACGAGACATCGATTCACTGATCCACACTACCAGGCTATACAGCAATGACATTGGAATGTCGTTCGGACTGGAGAAGTGTAGTCGGATGGTAACAAAGAGAGGGAAGGTAGTCAGAACTGAGGGGATTGAACTACCAGAAGGCAACATTGCAGACATAGAGGACAGTTACAAGTACCTGGGGATCCCACAGGCGAATGGGAACCATGAAGAGGCCGCTAGAAAGGCTGCAACCACCAAATACCTGCAGAGAGTCAGGCAAGTCCTGAGGATTCAGCTGAACGGTAAGAACAAGATCCGGGCCATCAACACCTACGCCCTGCCCGTGATCAGGTACCCTGCTGGGGTAATAGGCTGGCCAAAGGAGGAGCTAGAAGCCACTGACATCAAGACAAGAAAGCTCCTTACCATGCATGGAGGGTTTCACCCCAAGTCCAGCACCCTGAGGCTGTACGCTAAGCGGAAGGAAGGGGGCCGGGGACTGGTGAGTGTCAGCACCACAGTCCAGGATGAGACAACAAACATCCAAGAATACATTGGGAAGATGGCCCCAACTGACCGAGTGCTCAGTGAATACCTTAGGCAGCAGAAACCTAAGAAAGAGGAGGGAGACGAGGAGCCATCATGGAAGGACAGGCCCCTGCACGGTATGTACCACCGGCAGATAGAGGAGGTGGCTGATATCCAGAAATCCTACCTCAGGCTGCAAACTCATTAGGCAGGAAAACTGTGTCAAAGGGGGGAACTCAGTGGTGCAATTTAAGGGTATACATGCACTGCAAGCAAAGTTGGCGTTATTAGCAAAAAGCTATCAAGCCCTTCCTGCTCCTGTGTCTTTGACCCTATCCGATCTTTAAGTCTGACGTCAATATCCGTTTCCGGGTCCAAACTCCACTTCATTTCCCTAAGTCAAACGAACACTGTGGCATCACTGAGAGTTAAAAATCTAAATTCTAAATTCTTTCATGTTTAATAAAATGATCAGTGTGGCTGCTCTACCAGGTGTAACAATTAAGTTTAACATCCAGGCATCCATGAAAACAGGATTTATTAAACTTAACAGCGTTAGAAGTTAGCAGGAAGTTAGCTCACGAGTTTCCAGCTGAAGATGATATAGCATGTTCTGACTGAGAGCTACGGTTAGCATAATATAACCACATTAGCACAGTGAAGCTGGAGGATGAACGCTAACTTTTTTCCACTCGATGAAAGTTAACGTGAGGGTTCCCGATGGTTAGGGACAAATGCAATCGCATGGCAGGATGCTGTAAACGGACCAAACTTCAGTCAGGAGAACAACTGAGTTAATCCATCCACAATACGAGGTTAGTCATTAATATACTGCTGCATGGGCTGGGCTGTAGTTACATCGTAAGGGTTTAAAAACTGAGCTTTAAAATGAACAGCGGTAATAAAAACCGAGAGAGGCCGACAGTGATCACTGACTGTTTTTAGGGGCTTGCTCAGATTATATAGAACAAGATACAAAGCATTAAAACATGTTAAAAACACAACAGCCTTAATAAACGCAGAGTAGTTTGGACCTGGAAGAAGGGTCCATACGTCATCACTAAAAGACCAGATTGTGTTTTTAAGCCCATCTGTGCAGAGCAGCTGTAGTTTGCTATAGGAAAGCAGCTATGGGTATTAAAGAAGAAGGTAACATTCTGCACTTTTTTTTCTAATACTTAATTGAAGCATCTAAGAGGAGAGTAATTGAAGAACATGTAAAGACTGTGCTTCACCATTTTGCATGCACCCAATCTTCAGCATGTGCAAGTGGGCTGGCTTCAGTGCTGAACCAATCATCTAGACATCAGTCAATTTTTTTTCTAATCTGGTTATTAAGAATATATTTCAATGAATGTCTGACGCCAACTCTTTACATCACTGTTGACAAATGAAGAGAATGGATGCATTTGATCCAACTGTTTCCCAAAACTGGGTATTTCCAGGAAATGTCAAGTATTACCTCACTCTGCATCAGTTAATGTTGGAATGAAATCCAGTAATTCATCCACAATGACACAAGATGTGAGGTCATATTACACCACATACACATACATGTGCAAAGAAATAATGCTATGAATTGCAGTAAGCAGGCAGTTGAATAACTTATTGCAGCAATGACAAACATTTTCCATGATGTTTCTACAAAGACACTTCGCACTACAGTCAATTATAGCTTGTTTATGGCAATATCTTCCTCTGGCTATTGCTGAAAGTGGAAGCAAAAATATATATATTTTATATATGTATATTTGTTGCTACTGCTCATACAGTAGCCTTTAAAGTAAGTCCAAATGTGTGAAATCCATATTTAAAACTACTGAAAATAAGGGAAAGCTGTTTGCAAAAGAGAACCACAAAGTGCAGGGATAACCTGAAGAGGTTATCCCTGCACTTACAGAAACGTCTGTTGTTTTTCAAAAATGATAACTTGGTTTCATTCAAAAAAATAATAATAATTTTTTAAAAATCTCAAATCAAATTTCAGCCAGCATGGTGGCATGGTGGATAGCACTGTTGCCTCACAGCAAGAAGGTCCTAAGTTCAAGTCCGCCATCAGGTTCTTCCTCCCACAGTCCAAAGACATGCAGTTAGTGAGGTTAGTTTAAATGGCCCACCCGTGAGTGGTTGTCTGTCTCTCTAGATTGGCCAACTATCCAGGGTGTAACCTGCCTCTCACCCTAAGACAGCTGGGATAGGCATCCAGAGGAGGATGGATGGATTCAAAATTATGCAATCTATAAAAATGATACTGCTAGCGTTACATAGACTTCAAGTCGGATAAATGATGACGGCGAGCAGACAATAGCAAATGAAGTTTCTGTTTTGCCCCTTCTGTCTTTTAAGAGAACATCACAGTGCACACTGGTGCACATTTACACTGCCACTGCTAGTGGACTAAAACTGATGCTCTGAACTGCATTTACCTGATGCTATGAGGAATCCTGTATTGTTTATTAACTCATAGTTTAGGGTTATACTCGTTTGACTGTGACGTGTGACGTTTCAACTCATGACTAAACTGCTCAAGCATTCTCACAATACTGGACTTTTGAAACTTCCACTACACATAGAAAAACAATTATTCTATAGTTGGGTAAAAAACACTGGCTTGCTTTTGTCCTTTGCCTTTCTCTTTCCTCAAAAAGTAACATAACCATTAGTTCTATTACTGTTATGTTTCCCATCTGCATGCCCTTAATGATTCCACTGGAGTGAGTGTGTGTGATAATTAGAGTGCTTAAGGACATAGAATAAAGCACTATAGTAAAGTTAATGTGAGGGTTGAATGTAGTAAAAAAAATGCTCAAAGTGGAAAAAAAGGCTTTGAGGAAAAGTTCCTTTAATTATTGGAGCTTGTGTTAACCTATCACAGACAGACTGATCAATGCATGTTGTCTGATACTATACAACTTAGATATCTGATAATTTAGAAATGGGGTCATACGTACCTGTTGTTTGGTAGCATGCCACAATACAGTGACCTAAACAATCTGTGCTTCATTCATATCATGTCAAATGTCCAGCAAAGCAGATCTGACTTTGTTTCCAACACTCTTAGTACTGTTGCAGCACATGCTGAGACACAAGTGTCATTTTCTCCTAGACAGAAGAGGTTAGGACGAAATGGAAAAATATCTAGGCTTAAATACAAAGCCTGCACACAGTACACCCCAAAGCCAATTCAGTATGTGTGGCTTCTCATCCATAAACGGGACTAAGTCGATGAACACAAACACACAATAGGCACACACCTGCATTCACACTGTGGCCAAAAGTCTGCACCAGCATCCTCTGCTCTCATCTAAATGAAGTTGCATAGAGATCACTAAACTAATTAGAAGCTCTTGGTTGGCTGAATAGACAGCAGTGCAATGGATCGAAATCGCGGTAAAACTGCAGCACTCACTGTGCAAAAGAAAAAAAAACCCTGCACGGATCCAAACAGGAGCAGCCTCGCTGGCATAGGCGGTGACTACGTTTGTGCGTGTGAAGGAATGCACAGCGATCCATTAGCCTACCTACTGCTTTTCAGGGCTCTCTCTCTCTCTCGCTTACACACACATATAAATTAAAAAGAAAACCCAGTCTTGTGAAATTCAAACACATACGGATAAATAAAAACAGCCCACACCGATTCCAGCCTGGGGCTCTGAAGCATTCTGTGTGTTCCTTTTTATTCCAATATGGCAGCAAGTGCCCAGAGGAAGAGCAGCCTGCAAAGGAAGGACTTAGAATTAGGAAATGCACGATTCAGCCAGCAAGAAGGGACTGCCTGCACACCTGGGCTGGCTCCTCTGCAACGATCCCGAAAGACCAAAACCAGACACGAAGAACAACGGTTGGTTTGGTCTTTAAGACAACATAACTGAACCGATTTCCCATCTTTTGTTGAAAAATATCGATCGCTCTATATTGTGTATGCTCTGTCATCACAAGAGCATACACAGTGTTTTCTGCACGTCTAAATAATCCGACCATTATAGGGGGCACTCGTTTGAGGTGCGTTTTATATGCCGGGGGATAAGAGCACACAGTGAGGCAGCAGACCTATTTTCCCTTGTTCAAAACAAATCCTACATACAACCTCTATGCCATTTAAAAATTGCAGAGTCTATGTTTGCGCATTTTCGGCAGTAAGGATGAAATAGTGTGCAGTGTGGGGGATGTCTCTCCCTCGACCACACAGCCAGCGTTGTCTGTGTGAACAGGTTTACTGCATTACGACCAGCACGATTACCATCATAATCAGACTACTTATCACCAGCAGAGACAGCACCCCAGCCTTCAGCACTCACTTCCGAAGCTGTTCTCGCATCGCCGGCCTTTCAAAGCCTCTTCCGAGCGTGATAGAACGATCCGATTCCCAGGCAGAATAGAGGGGATGTGCCGGCCCCTTCCGCGGTCCGACCAAGCGTCCTTTGCAGCCGGAGGGAGACGTCCGAGATTACTGTGCGGAGCCTGTGTTTTCTCTTTGTAAGTGCTAGTTGTAGGCTGCAGAGGCTGACTGACCCACCGAGACACAAGGATCAACGTCCCAACATACAACATGCACGACTTCCGCCTACTATTTCAAAATAAACGCTTCAAGCCAGAAAGATCCTGACATACCTAAATATTATTGATAAAAAATCATGGGTGATCCTCCTACTTAGTTGCAGAATTTAGTTACACCTTCCATCCATCTAAAGCTGTGTCCTATAAAAATCACACGAGTACTACTTCAGATTATTTAGAGTATTTTTAGCCTTTATTCACATTTTCACTTGATTTGACCTGAATCTTTGTGGATTCCCTTATTAATTATATAACTGTCTATCCAGGAAGTTAACTAGCTCCTTGTAGAAGGCTTCATATTCCTGGTGTGTGCTCGTTTTGCTTGCTTACTATCATAAACAGCTTCAAAGATAGACAAAGCATCCAGGTCTGAAAACTAAAGCCAATGGAGAAGTGCCTTAAATGTGCATTCTTTCTAAAGGCTAGCAGGGGGTGACCTTTTGGTGACAAAACAACATCCTGCTGTTTTGAAATCTATGGGACAATGGCCCTCAGCTCCTTTGCTCTGTGACCTTAGCCGCTTTACTGATGGTATTATCAGACTTTATATCTAGTTTATATTGGATACAACATTAAGTTCATTTTGTTAATTTTGGGCGTTCTAGACATCAGAAAGAAGGATTTTCGACAAGGTGCTCATTGGCTAACAATCAATCACAAGTCATTAGCCAATGAGCATTTGGTTTTTCTTTTGGATACAATTTGAAAATACCAAGAGGAAGATGGTGAAAAGGCTCTGTTTGAAGCTTTAAAGCAGGGCGTCTTTGCATGATTCATAAGCTAACATAGAAAGTGGAATGCCCTGGAAAAAATGAAATGATTGTACAGCATTTTCTGTCATATATACTTAAAGTAAGGTGCCCAGAATATACAAACACAGGACATGCAAAAGTATCACCACAATAAGTGTAAGTAGAGGTCCTGACTGCAGAAACAAGTTATATAGGAGTTATGGTTCTGAGTTGGTATCCGTTAATACTATTGACAACATAGAGAGAAGGACCTTAGAAATTGTACCAAAGCCGAGGATTACGAAGATGCACAAGCATGAAATACTCCCAAAAACTTACAGTGGACGGCTTGATGGCAACAATGATCTGCATAGGTAGAATACTGAGCAGGCTAAAAGTTGGCTTAAACAAGGGAATAATACCAAAAAGAGGAAGAACCAACAAAAACCCAAGAAAACACATAAAGCACAGACAATTATTGTAGTGGACAGTTTTCAAGGTTTTTAACATTCAGCTGGTATAATTTGTATTCAGGTGCTATTTGATCAAAATCCTACCTTGTTTTGATGATTTGGTCTGTATCTGTGTCATTCACTCACCGTCAAACAAGCTCTGCAGTACATTTCCAGAAACAGTTCATTATAAATAACCTGTTTCATTTTCTGTTAGAATTAGTGTGTGCTGGGACACCAGTTTAGCTCAGTGGGTGAGCCATATGCCATATGGCTGGAGAGCAGTAGGCCCAGGTTCGAGGGCCTACCGGAGAGCAGCAGGCCCTTTGCTGCATGTCCTAACCTCTCTCTCTCCCAGCTTTCCTGTCTATATCCTCTATCTATTTAGGCTGAAAAAATAGTATTAAAAAAGTGTGTGCTTTGGGAGAGCTGTGTTTGTAAAGTGCTGTTCAGGATTAATGTATGTGCAGATATGTACACACCCTCCTCGCTATGTATGTGCTACAAAAATAAAATGAATGTTGAATTTAAAGTGAAGCTGTATGACACGGTCTGTTACTACCCACGGTTCTGAGATTTGTCAGTTTGGAAAATATTTTTTTAGATGATCTTGCCTAGAATTTGGTGAAATAAAGAATATTCCCACTATAGATTCTGGCTATGTATGGAACATATACATACAATGTAATCTAAACCTAAACAATAGAAGTAATAAAAAGTTAGTCATGTTCACAGCTGTGGATGTGATGGTAATGTGCAGGGTGAAGTCTGCAACTGGACCCTTCTAATGGATAAGTTTTAGTTCTGTAATTGTGTCCATCTGCATATGAATTTTGACACAGACTGTGTATAGACAGGTTTTCACCCACTGCAGATGTACCTGTGCAGTCTTCCACCTGCATGGTTCTCATTGTGGATGACACTTATATTGTTTGAATGCTAATTTGTTGACAAGTGGGCCTAAATAGGTAAGGGAGAAACAGCAGTGTTCGCCAGGAATGGGAGAATCATGAACCATGAAAAAGATACCAAAATATAGTATAACAAACACAGAAATTACCTGCAGTGGGCACTTTTCTGTGACTGGCTGATGGACCAACAACAGTAAAAGTAAAACTAAGGTGTCATTCAGTGGACATTTTCTGTTGTGAACGACTAACCAAATACCATAACTTGAAATAAAACAAGATGCATCTTGGGGTTGTTGGGTTGTTTTTTTTTTTAACAAAAAACAATTACTTTTTCAAAGTCTTTCAGCTTTTCATCACATTTGAACTCATTTGAACTCTTAGCCAGTGCAATATTGATGTGTAACAGACAACATGGGTGTGGAACTATCATCTTATTACATAAAAAGATGACATTTACTGGTGTAATCTTATATGAGAGTGAACAGCTTTCCCCCAAAGCCCTCAGCAAGTTTACAGACCCTGGCTATTCATTGCTAAATAATGGGAATATACACAGAAGTTACACAATTCTGACAAATATAACAGGATTGAACTGAAAATGCTGACACCTTTATTTTGAAAATAAACTTATTTCCATCTAGTCCTGTGTGCTTCCAGAAAACTTAGCCTGGGCTGCTTGAATAGGTGGAGCTCAGGCTCCCTGCCTCTTCCACCCTTCCCCCATCCCACTGTTTCTCAAAGCAAAGAAGCCTGGACTCCATTAGAAGTTTTTCACCTCAATGATGAGAGTCAGAAATGTGACCAATTAAACAAAGATAGCGGAGTGCATTATACAGCAGTTGTTTTGATTGCTCTTAATTTTGACAGCCCTAAAAAGATTCATATCAGTTTGTACATGCTCCAGATAGCTTTTCTTCACATTCTTTAATTCTCCCTTGCTTTTGCAACTTTGTACTTTTGTGTTACTCGCAGCAACAACTCCACCTCATTGTCAGTCCATTTAAAAAACTCGGTGCTTTTCCTCGACATTTTGCTGCGACCTTTAAACGAGCTGGAAAGTAAATAAACGGCAGACAGAAATGAGGCAGGCCGGATCTTCTTGAGTTTCACACATGCGCAGTACTGGAACATAAGCGTTTTCGGCCGTTTCAATGTTGATGCACAACTCTGTGAAAATGACTGAAAACGCTAGTGTGGACGCGGAGCGTTTTCAGACGAAAACGCCGTTTTCAAATCTATCCGGGCTCGTGTGGACGTAGCCTTAGTAAGGTTCTATGTCTCATACCATAGGGTACCTAGTCTTCCATATAACATTGTGAGATGACAGTTGTTATGAAGTAGTGCTAAATATATAAAAAGAAAATGAACTGAATCTTTAACAGTGATAATGCTGTTATTATGAATGTTAGGTCAGTTTGACAGAGAAGGTGAAATTTTGCAAGCAGGCTCATGATGGTGTTCACTACACCTCAGGGTATTTGTGCTTATTGTTCTCCATCAAGACTTTGAAGTAGAACTTTGCGTTGGCAATCTAACCTTGGGAATTGAATTTCTGATATACAATGTCTTGAATTTGGAGGAATAAGAAAAAAACATTCAAGAGAAACACTAAGCATACAATTGGTAGAAGTCATTACCTGATGTGTTCTTAATTCTACACCTGCAGCTTTTACAAAAAGTTTTTCCCATTGCTGTGGAGGAATTCTCACCCACTCTTCAGAATTGTTTTTATTCAGAAAAAATGGAGGGTTTTCAAGCATGAACAAACTGTTTAAGGTTATGTTTAAGGAATCTCAATCAGATGTAAGCCCATGTTTTGACTAGGTCACTTCAAAAGCTTAACTTTTTTGTTTCTTGAGCCATTCACCGGTGGACTTGGTGGTGTGTTTCAAATCCTTATCTTGCTGCATAATCCAAGCTTCAGGACACAAACTAATGGCAGGGCATTCTTCTTTAGGATTTTCTGGTACAGAGCAGATATAAGAGTTCCAATAATTATGGCCACCATGTTTGACTGTTGTTATGGTCTTTTTATATAATGCTGTGTAAGTTTTTCTGTCAGGTGTAAGGGCACAAATCTTCCAGTTCAACTTTTTTCTCATTAGTCCACAGAATATTTTCCCAAAGGTCTTGGTCATCATCAAGATGTTTTTTGCCAAATGTCAATAAGCCTTCGTGTTCTTTTCAGTCAACAGGGGTTTTACAATTGTCACTCTCTTAGAATGTTAGCTGACACATCAATTTTCTTATATTAATTAAAATCATAGACTTCCAGCTTAATGAACTTAGTGCCAGGTTTCATAATTACTCCTATGGCCTGATAAAATCAGAAACCACTCTACTGGCACTTACTTTTAATAGAAATTTGACTGACATGGCGACCCGTCGATTTTAACCTAAGAGAATCTGAACGTTTGAGTGTCGAGTCTCTAGTGTTGGGAGAATAAAAAGTGCCAGCAGGAGCTCCATGCCAGCTCCACCTCAACTCGCTTTGTCTGTTATCACTTGAGAGAGATCTTACATCAGTTCTTGACTATGAAGAAATTATTGACATGACTAAAAGCAGACCACACTGACGGAGGAGAAATGCAAATAAGGGCTTTTTGCCAAAAGTAATGTAAAAGTAAGATTTAAGGATTGTTTTGTCTGTTTTATTAGTTGCTATTCCCTTTGTCCATTGTTTTTGTGTTGTCTCTGTTGTTCTATGAGTTTTGTTAAGGTCAAGGGTCTGTTACCTGTGATTTTAAATTTTTTTTTTTTTAACTTGCTAGTTTTCTTTATGTAAATTTATGATTCTTGATTTTCTTTGTGTTTATATCCATGTGTTTGTCCCTTTCTGTTAGTTGTGTTCTGCTAGTTTTCTATGTTACATTTTCCCTAGTGTTCAGCCCTTTTATGTCAAGTCTCTGTCAGTGATGTTCTCCTTGTTTATTTCCTGTTTAACTTTTGTAGTCCTTGTCCCATGTGTTTAGTTTTACTGAACCCTCCTGTCTCATTTTTCCCTATGAGTTTCAGCTGTGTTCCCCAGGTGTTTCATCTCTGCCCCAGACACCCTTCTCTGTAATTCCAGTCTTCTTCTTGTTCTTTGTTTGATCATCTGTTTCCTATCCTTGTTTTTGATTTATGTTCCTGTTACTTTATTTATACCTGTTCGCTTCCATCATTAGCCTGTATCCCCAGCGTAAACTGTTTTCAGTTCCTGGCTTCTGGTGTTTCCCTTTTTACTTTGTTTCCCTTTTGGATTTAACTACCAGATTATTAATAATCTGTATTTCTTAACCATTAACTTTTTTTTTGCATCACTTCTGCTTTTATGAAGACCACCATGTGGTGTTGCTGTAATCACGAGTAATATAAATGCTCAACATGAGAAAAGTCAATGTCAGGGATTTGATTATACTGAACTTGCATGGCTTTCTTGTGTTGTTCATGCGATGTTTGCACAAGAGAACTCATTGGAAAAAAATATCCTTTTATTAAATATTACCCTAATTATTAAATATTATCCATTGAAAGGAGAAAAATCTAAAAAATAATAGATAAGACGGATAACTTAATGATGACAGTTATCATTATTAGTGTGAATGCTTGTAAAAGCATTCACAGTATTGTTGTTGTAATCTTTATTAGTGTGAATGCTTGTAAAAGCATTCACAGTATTGTTGTTGTAATCTTTATTATTACTAGAAAAATTTGCATTTCCTGCGAAAATGCTGTGTGGATGCCTTAACGCTGAAGTTGCCTGCTGAAAAAGCTGAAAAAGTTGAAAACTTGCCTAAAGTTATATGGCGGTGAAGAAACTGAAAATTCTGCTGAAAACAGGTGAAGAAGCAGAAAATGTTTGCTGAAAAGTGGTGAAAAGCCAAAAACTTCTACTGAAAGGGGTAAAGACAGAGAAATTTTTGTTGAAAAAAAACATTGGCCTAAGCAGGATTCGAACCTGGCCCTCCTGGTCCTAAGGCAGCAACTCATCTCACTGAGCCAAAGTCATTCTGACGAAGAAGAGGTGGAGAGACTGACAATTCTGCTTAAATGAGCAGAAGCTGCTGAGAATTGTGCTGATAAGAGGTGAAAAGGCTGAAAATTTTGCAGAAAAGAGGTGAATCAGCAGAATTTCAGCTGAAAAGAGGTAAAGAAGCAGAAAGTTGCGCTGAAAAGAGATGAATCAGCAGAATTTCTGCTCAAAAGAGTTTTTTCTGAAAACAGCTGAGATTTGTGCTGATAATAGGGGAAAAGGCTGAAAATTTTGCAGAAGAGGTGAATAAGCAGAATTTGGGCTGAAAAGGGGTGAAAATTCTGCTGAAAAGAGTTCAATCAGCAGAATTTCTGCTGAAAAGAGTTCTGCAGAACTCTTTTCAGAATTCTGCTGAAAAGAGGTTTTTGCTGAAAACAGCTGAAAAAGCTGGGATTTGTGCTGAAAAGTGGTGAAAAAACTGAAAATTGTGCTGAAAAGGGGTGAAAAAGCTTAAATTTGTGTTGAAAAGAGTTAAAAAAGTTTAACTGTTAACTGAAAGAAATGTTGCCATACACTCAAAAAAATGAATGAGGTGGATTGTCCAGTGTATATTATTTATTTTCATTTTACTTAAAATATATGTTTTTGTTAAGTTAACATATGTTTTTCTAATCAAGTCTACGTAATTGTGTCTATTATTCACTGTACATAATACTAATGTGTTACTTGATGGCATAACATTTAAGTTAAGTCAATTAGGATCGATATACTTTGTATATCCACAAGGTGGCAGTAATGCAAAAACAGTTGTAATGAAACCGCGAAGAACAACAAGGTTTCACGGCTTGGGCCTGCTCATGCGCAAGACTTCAAATTTAACTTAAAAACGTTGTTTTGGCGCCAAGCTGCTGTTTCTTTGAGAGGTAAGACCACTTTTTCTTTGACTATGTTGTGTAGTATCTACATGTCGAGCATGGTTATATTTTGCGTTTGTCTTATAAGACATGTTATATCGTTATGCGTGCGCTTGTTCTACATTAGTTTTACTGGGTCCTGGACATGCTTAACATGCTTATTTTGTGGACTGTGTAAGAAACATTTTTATTGTTTTTGGTTTTATTAAGGGATTAGCTACAGGGGTTCATGGGGTTATTTTTTCATTTGCTTTCTTGGGATTCCTTTACTGTAATCCAAGAGTCATAAATATCGAATAGGATAGCAAGGATAGCATAAAGTGACATTTAAAATCCAAAAGTCGAGGGCGAAAGCCACTGTGACACCATTGTTATGCTCTATCAGTAATCTGTATTATGTAAAATGGTCTGTAAATACAGCATGTTTCCTAGGAGTGATACAGATCAGCATAGTTATAAATTACAGTTTGTTAAATCACACACTTACTTTTTAAATAAAATTATTCACGACATATGAGTGGGCAGACAATGGAAGTCGACAGACCTGGTGATAATTGCTTCTATAGAAAGTTAGCACATGGCAGTGTCAATCTCTTGCTTTTCTTCTGAGTAGTATTTTATTTAGTTGTAATTCAATCAATAATTTGCTTCTTGAAATTAAGTAATGAATTTCTTGTTTTATTTTATAAATCTCAGATCCTGCCTTTACCTGCTCCCTCCTATACTGATGTGGTGTATGTGGTACTGCTGAGCTTGTATGTGGTATGTGAACTGTTATACTTTTAAAAACAAAACTGTTTTATAAGTTAATTTTTCTTTAGTGACCCATTCAATGCCCCTGTTATTTCTTCTCCAGATCTGAACCATTGTAAAGGTTGCAGTTCAAGGGCCTGAGGTATGAAATTCTTTTCAGATCAGCTGTGATCAATATTTTTGGAACTTGATATATAACAATAAAAGCTGTAATGGCTCCATTAGCATTTTGTGTAAATGTTTGTGTTAAAATTATAGCTTTAATGAGGTCTTTCTACATTAGTTTCAGTTATAAAGTATGTATATGTGTACATATAGTATGTATATTTACAGTACAGTATGTTGTGTTTGTTGACATGTTTTCAGGTGGAAGCAGAATTTGTGAGGATTACTACTGCTCCACTTGTTCCAAGGCTTTTTGCACAACTTGACCAATACACTGACCAGCTCATAAAAGTCTTCAAGAAAAAGGAGGCGCTGCAGTGAAGAAAATTAGACAAACTTTGGCTCCAGCCACAAAGGTGCGTTATTCTGTTGGTAGCAAAATATTATGGCTAATAAGATCACTTTCAAATTTAAACAGCTAGTGTATGGTAGCTGCACAGTGTACTTACATTTATATTAAGCAAGACAAAGTTTGGTACTCAAAACTTTGGAAAATTAAAATTACCTAAACATAAGTAAAATCTGATCCCTCAATTTTGGGTTAAACCATAAGTGAATGTTTTTATGTTAAAGATCAGTTTTTGAATGCAAAAACGATGATGTATTAGTTTGTCTATACCTACATTATGGACATATATAATGTGGTGGAAACCCTACCCAACAGGTTAACTATTCATGTCCATGTGATGATTAGTTGGTCTTGTGTACATGTCTAGCTGTGCAGTAAATATGTCATTCATTTTATGTATAATGTGAGTTTGTGTCATCCTAAAGTATATCTGTTTTCTCTTCCTGTATCTCTGCCACTCTCTACAGAAGGAAACTATTGAAAACGGGGGAGTGTGTCCTCAGGGCACTACCTTTTTACCTGAATGAAGACCCAAGCATCCTCTTCAAAGAATAATTGGTTGGTAATTTTAGTTTAGTTTTTATCTGTATTAAACCAAATTTTGAATAACTAATGTTGTTGCATGTTGTAGTGTTGTTGTTGTTGTAATTTGCATGGAACCTGTTTAAATGTTTTGGGGAATCTTCTTGTATACCCAAACTATTTATATTTATTGTTGAATCTGTAGTCTAAAATAGTAGCGCACTGGGGTGCATGTTCCTAATATTGTGTTTACTTCATTAAAGGGTAGCTTTGGCTCTTTTTTTTTTTTTTCCTTTTTAAATTTAACTGGACACCATTTTTCTTTGTTTTTGTGTCTAAGCTACAGCTACAGCTGTTCAGAGGGAGCTGGAACAAATTACCCTTGCTATCTTCACCATTGAAAAAGCTGATGTCAGCACTCCTCCAGCCGATGTGGGTATAACCATCTAGGGTGTCCTGCATGACCTGGAAAACATGGCCTCTGCATGTGCACTCTTAATGGGTGGGATATACTGTATGCACTGAATCTCAGTTAACCTCGAGACTGAAAGCTTTCTTTGAAGTACTTCAGAAGCTCTTCCTTCATCTGTATGTCAGCAGACTCTTGACCAAGGTACAGATACTCAAGAATAAACTGAACGAATAAGCCAATCCTTAATTTGGATGATGAATGTTCTGTCAGATGGACAGAAGTTTTTCAGAGGCTGAATGGGAATAAAACGGTAATTTGTTGAAAATGACAGATAAAGGAAAATTACATTTAAGAGAAATTTTGAAAAGTTTGTAAACTACTACAATTTGAGAGATTTTACTCTTGTGGGGGAGGGGGCTAGTAAGAGACAATCAAAAGTGTTGAGATTTAAAGGATTTAATTGAGAGATGATACTGCACCAGAAATGTTGAAGGGTGGTGTGTATATTAGCGTTCAAGGTATATTGTTATGAGGTGGAAATATGTTCATATTCTGTTTGTGTTACATTGTGTGCATTGTAAAGGTAATTGCAATACATACTAAGAATAAGGGTAAGTTAGGAATGCAGGATGAATGTATATTTTGCGGACTTTTAAAGACGAACAATTGTTTCCATGTTAAAATGTTTACAACCCAAGTTTTTGCCCAAACACTGGTAAAATAAACGTTGAGGGTGGCAAGTGTTAAATGGTTACTGTTGTGTTGTTGCAAAAAAAACTGAACGCTGACAAGCTGTTTTATTGTTAGACCATAATGCTGGCATGCTTTATTTAAGTTTTATTTGGGATGGTGATATAATTTTCTTTGATTGCTAATATCAGTGGACTATTTATTATTATTATTTATTATTATTATTATTATTATTATTACAACATTAATTTTTTTTAATTGTGGCTGTTGAGGTGGACACTTCACTTTGCATTGTTAAAGGAAAACACTTCATTGGCGTTGTGTTACTGGACTGACCCTAAGCAATCATTGCAAATACCAACTTTGCTATCCATTTTAGACACTAAAAGAAAAAGGACTCCACAGACCTTACTAGCATCACATATGCGTAACTCAAGTGTCATCTTATCAACATGTTATGTGGTCTTCAATGTTTTTTCTTCTATTTCTGGCAGATACAGACATTTAATTTAAAGTCTTGATGTTGCATCTGTCTACATACTGTTAGTTACTAACCCTAATGACCTGTTGTGTTTTATTTTGGACTGGGTTTACACAAATGCTCTCTGAATGTGTTGGCAATAAAAGAAATTTAAAAAAATAAGTTGGATGTACTTAATTCATTTGTGTGGAACCTGTTGACAAAATAGATTTATGTAAAACTAATTAGTAAAGCACAAGGTGGCTGAAAATATAATATTTGAATTAATCTAACTTAAATTTAACATTTTACTGCCACAAATAAGAAATGTGTTGAAGTAACTAATCTAAACTATCTAACCTGTAAATATATCATTTATGTTCATACAACATAATTTGATTTAGGTAGTCTTAAATATCTCTTGTTAATCTTAAGTAGTTTTTTAAAATTAGATGAACTAAAGATTTTTGCTTTAAACTAACACAATGCAATTTCGTGGAACCTGTTGACAAAATAATTTTAATTAAAGTCAACGTTTCATTTTTTTGAGTGTAAGCGGGATTTGAACCCGGGCCTCCCAGTCTGAGAACGGATGCTCATCTCACTGAGCTAAAACACAGGTCAACCCGGCAAGGAAAATCTGTGAGGCCACTGATAATATGGCAGAAATGGGCAAAAAATATTGCAAAAAAAATTCAATATCTCAAAAAGTATAGAGGTTATGAGCACCAAAAGTCATAGCCGGCATTAGCAGAAAGAGCAGAATTTTTTAAAGTTTGAATGGCGAAAATCGGATAAGAACTGAGGGAGTAGTTAAGTGCCAAAAAGTGTACGGAAGCAACTAGAATAATATAGTGGAACTAGAAAAAGTTTGCATTTCCTGCGAAAATGCTGTGTGGATGCCTTAACGCTGAAGCTGTCTGCTGAAAAGCTGAAAAAGATGAAAAGTTGCAAAAATTTGTATGGTGGTGAAAAAAAAATGTCACCCTGAGCAGGATTCGAACCCGGCCCTCCTGGTCTCAAGGTAGCCACTCATCTCACTCAGCCAAACTAATTCTCCCAATGAAGAGGTGGAGAGACTGACAATTTTGCTGAAATGAGCAGAAGCTGCTGAGAATTGTGCTGATAAGAGGTGAAAAGGCTGAAAATTTTGCAGAAAAGAGGTGAATCAGCAGAATTTCTGCAGAAAAGAGGCAAAGACGCATGAAACGTTACACTAAAAGAGGTGAATCAGCAGAATTTCTGCTGAAAAGAGGCAGAACAACCTGGTTCTGCTCAAATTCACCAATCAGAGGTACTGCTTCTGTCTGCTTCATCAGGCTGTGTACTTGTATGTATTTCTGCCATGGAGCGTTAACAAGAATCTGAGGTCCATATTTTATAGCACACATTAGCAGAAATAGCAGAATTTTTTTTAAAGTTTGAACATAGTATTTATAATATAACATAGTCTTTCTTCTAAATCATAATATTTGAACCAAATGATAGTATTTCTGCCAAATCACAGTATTTGTACCAAATCATAGCACTTGTGACAAATCATAGTTGTTAGCTGAATCTGTGCTAAAACATCGCATTTCTGCTAAAACGTAGTATTTATACTAAATAATATTTTTCTTACAAATCATAGCATTTGTGCTGAAACATAGAAAATTCTGCCAAATCATAGTATTTGAGCCAAATCATACAATTTGTGCTGAAACATTATGTATGATTTATGATTTAGCAGAAACACTGGGACTTGGTAGAAATACTATGATTTACATGAAATACTTTGACTTAGCAGAAATACTATAATCTAGCAAAAGTACTACAGCATAGCAGAAAACCTATCATCTAGCAAAATTACTAGGATTTAGCAGAAATACTATGATTTGGCACAAATACTATGTTTTAGCACAAAAATATGTTTGGCTCAAAAACTTTATTTTGCAGTTATACTATGATTTGGAAGAAATACTATGTTTTGGAAGAAGTACTATGCTTTGGAACATATACCATGATTTGGCAGAAATACTATGAGCAGTAATAATATAACACAGCAGAAATACTATTACTTGGGTGAATGCTATTGTTTGGCACAAACACTATGATTTAGCACTGTACAGAATGGTGTACGTCAGTTTAATGCTGGGTGGTGCTGCAATAGTAGCTATCCTCGGTAAGAAGGAGGCTAACATCCAGGGATTAGATTACCACAGGTGGAGTTTATTGGCAGTCTGATGGATGTTACAGGAGAGATATGGCATACAGTAGGAGGATGTGGAGGGGTGATATGGTGTGGTTTCTATGATTAAGAACAGGGTATACATTACAACATGAATAGAGATTAAAGATTAAAGAAACTGGCAACAAATTCCTCCACTAAAAACCAGTCTGATACCACTTCTTGCAGTGTTCACATTTACTAAAGCACTACCCAAAAGGCGCCACAAGAGGGCACTCCAACACAAGAGATGACCTATGTACACTGATGCACTTAGTAACAGTCAGCCTCCTACGTAGCCACTACGTAATACAGCGATATTACAGTGTACAAATTCACAGAAATTTGCAGGAACAAAGAAACAAAGCAGGAACAAGCCCAAAACAATCAAAATAACTGGGCTGCCATAGCTATCGCTAACTAGCACATACGCTAAAGGTAACTAAAACCAATACACACAAGTAGCAGGGTAAACATCTTGAGCATGGAACATTAACTCACATTTATGTGACACACACCATCCCCAACAAATACAGGATGGGCTATTTGCTCCCCTTCCCAGCAGCTCTCTCCTCAATCGTTAGCGCAGGAACAAAGGAAGACCATCTAGCTCAGAAGTCCCATGAATCCCCTCACTGCTCAGAGGCTGCTGGGTAATGTAGCTCACACTAACACAGGTTTTTCTACAAGCACAAATACTATAATATAGCAGAAATACTGTGATTTTGTTGAAATACTATGCTTTGAGACAAATACTATGATTTGGCAGAAATACTATGTTTTAGGCAGCACGGTGGCACGGTGGTTAGCACTGTTGCCGCACAGCAAGAATGTCCTGAGTTCAATTCCAACATCAGGTCGGGGTCTTTCTGTGTGGAGTTTGCATGTTCTCCCCGTGTTTGCGTGGGTTTTCTCCGGGTACTCCGGCTTCCTCCCACCGTCCAAAGACATGCAGTTTGAGGGGATAGGTTAATTGGATAATCCAAATTGCCACTAGGTGTGAATGTGCGAGTGAGTGTGAATGTTTGTCTGTCCCTGTGTGTTGGCCCTGCGACAGACTGGCGACCTGTCCAGGGTGTACCCCGCCTCTTGCCTTATGACAGCTGGGATAGGCTCCAGCGCCCCCCGCGACCCTGAAAAGGATAAGCGGAAGCGAATGGATGGATGGATGGACTATGTTTTAGGACATATGATCATGAAACTTTGCAGAATTGTAATAAATTAGCAATATAAATTACAGGTCTGTGATAGTGTATAAATTTGTAGTGTAGTGAAATTTGTAGTGAAAAAAAAAAAACACGTGGACCAAGGTGGGATTGAACCCACGACCATTGAGCTTCAGAGCGGTGTCATAACTGATTGCGCCACCTGGACAAGGGGTGGGCGTCTAAAACACAGACACTTGACCAGTTAGAATTAGATCGCGGTGAGAGGCGAAAAACGCCGTTTTTTGGAGTTACAAAACGTCGTGTAACTCAAAAACTAGGTGGGATAGAAGCATAATTCTTGTACTGGGTGAATCAGCGGACTTTGGTGTACTTTGACTGCGATTTTCATTGCTCTTTGTACCTTCATCGCGGAGATATGACGAGAGAAGAAACGGCTTCATTTTCGGAGTTTGAAAACTGAGAGGAGGACAGATTTCCACCCCTCAAACAAACGTAATTCATTGCTCAACGGTAAGATAATTGTAAAAACTGCTTCCACTGTGAGTGTCAGCAGTGTCTGAAGATATATTGGCACAAGCCTCATGTCCTAACTTTGCTTTGTTAAGGAGATATGGCGATTTCAAAATGCCTCCCGTTACAGAATTTCAGCTCTGAATTGCAAAACCTCCCCATAGACTTTGAATGGGGAGTTTTCAGACCTTGTGTCACTTCGAGGCAAATTGCGAGAAAACGGTAAATCTCACAATAAAGATAGTGACATTGTCTGAAAGCCAGCAAAAATACCTACGTTTTGATGTATAATTTGTGGGGGTTGAGTGGAAATTGAGTGAGTAGCAAGAAGTTGTTTAGACATGAAGAGAAAATTCAGAACGGACCAGCACTCACTCTGAGTTAATTGCATAGCAACCATAGCAACGCATGTATTTTCTGAAAAATCACAATTTTGGAACTGAAAACTTAAAGAGGGATAAGATTAAAACGGTAGAAGGTCTGAAAAAGCTGAATCAGACAGGAATAGCCCAATACTTTGAGAACATTTTAAAGTTTGAATGGAGTTTCTAGGTGAAAGTATGAGGAAGTAGTTAAGTTTCAAAACCAAGCAAGTTTTAGCAGAATTGTGGAAGTTTTCCATTCATTTCAATGGGACAAATTAAAGGAAAAAAGTGTAATATTTTAAAAAGTATAATAGTAATAAACACCAAAAGTCATAGCCATCATTAGCAGAAAGAGCAGAACAGTTTAGAGTTTGAACTGAGAAAATCGGCTGAAAACTGAGGGAGTAGATCCACGGCGAAAAACGTACGGAAGCAACTAGAACTAGAAAGTGCATTTTCTGAAGAAACTGCAGTGTGAATGCTTGAATCTGAATGTATGCACTGAAATGAATTAATTGCTTAATTTTAAGTTAAAAATGTTGAATGAGATGAAATACACAGAAATTTGCACCTAAAAACAAAAGTGCTGAACTGCTAAAAGCTGACAACCACAGAGAAGAAGTTTGAAAATAGCTGAAAATGTTTTAATTGTAAATTAGAAAAACATAAGAAATGAGAAAAGAAAATTTAGAGTCAGAAAACATCTGAATGAATATTAAAAGTTCATATTCTTTGAATCACTGAATGACGAAAATGTGATCCCTCCACTTGGATCCACACAGTTTTAAAGGTTTACATCTGTGAGCTTTGAAAGACACGGTGTTGGAAAGAGAAGAACGATGGCGACGTTTTGAGGGTAAAATGATGGCTGTAGAGCAAACACTGTGGACACAGCAGCAGTTGAAAGAGAAGTGTTTAAGAAGAATCTTGGCACAGTGGGAGACAGAGCTCGTTAGGCAGGCAGGTGTGAGCCTGGTTGCTATAGTGACTGCACCCAAGTACGGTGGCCCTGAAGTGCAAACCACAAAAACAAATCACAAAACGCACAACAAATTGAAAAGCGCAAAAACAAATTGAAAAGCGCAAAAACAAATCTCTTAACGCAAAAACAAATTGAAAAGCGCAAAAACAAATCACTTAACGCAAAAACAAATTGAAAAGCGTAAAAACAAATTCACTTAACGCAAAAACAAATTGAAAAGCGCAAAAACAAATTGAAAAGCGCAACAACAAATCACAAAACGCAAAAACAAATTGAAAAGCGCAAAAACAAATTGAAAAGCGCAAAAACAAATCACAAAACGCACAACAAATTGAAAAGCGCAAAAACAAATTGAAAAGCGCAAAAACAAATTGAAAAGCGCAAAAACAAATCTCTTAACGCAAAAACAAATTGAAAAGCGCAACAACAAATCACTTAACGCAAAAACAAATTGAAAAGCGCAAAAACAAATTCACTTAATGCAAAAACAAATTGAAAAGCGCAAAAACAAAAACCAAACCGGAAGAGGTAGGTACCAATGCTGCAACAACAGGCATCACTGATTGGATGATGGATCCGGTAGCCTTTTGAACCGGAAGTTGTTCTGTTCGGAAGTTTGGTGACTGCTCTACCAACTTTTTTCCACAACTTGGACAAAACATGTTGGCTGTATCCCAATTCAGGGTCTGCAGCCTTAAAGGCTGCATTTTAAGGCCGATTACGCCACAGCAGCGCGCGCAAGGCTGTCCCAATTCAAAGGCTGCTCAAACGCGGCCCTCAAATTCGACCTTCATTTCCCTGAATTTTAAGGCTGTGGCGGTGTAGACTTCGTGGCCCAACATATCCCACAATTTATAGCGCGGCAGTCACTGTGGATAATTTTGCCGCAGACGGCAGAAGCGTAGCGGCCGAAGAGTAAACTGTTAAACGTAAGTACTGAATATGATGTCACTTTTTTATGTGCAAATGTTTAATAATGAGGAACATTAAAACACTACTGTTGGCCACATGTCGGCAAAGTTATTTGCCATTAGCGATGTTTGTACTTTCAGCGTTTACTTTGTTTTAAAGCATTTAAAATTTAATAATACAATAGTTGACCTTAATCTTACAGAGAATGTGATGATTTTATGGATAATTAAAGTCAGTCATATATCCACAAACACAACAAGCTGAAAGTCAGTGATGCTGCTCGGTTTGCAGTCCTGAATATGACGGCACAAGCAGGATTCACTGCACTGTTAATGTTAGCTATGTTATATTGCTGCCTCTGTTCGGTGGTGTCGAGCCAAACGGACTTTAACGTGTGTTTGAACGAGCTGACGGTTCACTCGTTAAGCTGAAAGAAAGATGCTTTAATCACAGGAGTCACACATGTGACATCCTCCTTCTCTTGTGCTGTTTTGTAGCAGTGTATACACCTGAGACTGTCACCTGTCTGTCTGTCCTGCACTCTCTCTCTGTTTCTTTCTCTCTGATTGTGGAATAAAAGTATGAACATGTATTTATAAGTTACACTTGTGTTTGAATCCTGCAGCTTATCACACATTTGATTTCCATGTGTGACAACTGCAAGTGTCCAGAGTGAGGACAGACTGAGGGACCCACTGCTGGACATCATCTGTGAGGCTTTGCACCCCTGATGATCCACCAGGACAAACTCAGCAGTGTGTGAGGAAGAGGAGGAGGAAGAGCCAGCAGCAGCTGACAGATGGGGAGAATAGACAGACTGTTCCTGTTTGTGAAGGACTGCTAGAAACATTTAAAATAACTAATTGTCTGTCCTGAATCAGTCTTATTAGGTAATGTTCAGATAATTTGATCATTCCAGTGTTTTCAGTGTGGGAGAAAGTACTCAGAGCCTTCAAGTTACACACTATGAAAGGCAGCAACAAGTTTAATATTCAGAAACCTAAAGTATGTATCAGCAGCAGAATGGAGCTAAAAATAAATGTTTGTTTCAGTTCTATGAAGCTTTGAGTATTTTGGATTAGTAGCACTGCTGTGTTTGTTGCATCATATTGCTGTAAATGTTTATATGCTTTATATATTCTGAGGTAAGTTGATCTATAGTGTTACATCATATTCTATAAGGATGTTACCGGTATGTGTTTGTAGACTTTCTGCCCAGTTTGACCCATTTAGCAGAAGTCAGCCTGTTTAAGGCTCTGATATCTATTCTGTATGACTTAAAGCAGTTATGACATGGTCTGATTTTCTCACCCAATAAAGGGATATTTAATATATCAGTCTACTCTTCATTCTATCAGAAACAGTTATCACAGCTCGTATATTTTCTTTTTACACATATATGTAAGCATTGAGCCAAATTTAGTAATGCCAACATATTACACGGACAATATTTGTCTCTTATATATAATACATCTACATATACACTGTCAAAGATACTTGTCTTTGAGTGAAGATTTAAGGTCATAGGACATATAAATAACTGCAACTTGAATCTTTACTGAAGCTCAGTATTAGACACAGAGTTCACTCATGAATTTCACTCACATGTGCTGTACCAGTGTACCTGCACATGTGATGTGACAATAGAAGTGATTTGATTTGAGAGTTCAAACTCACTGCTGTAATAACTTATGATTAATATAATAACTATGATATTGGCCATATCATATTTACACTGACTTTAGTCTCATGAACAACATTAGCTAATTGTTATTTACTAGCTAATCTTAAATGACTGTTCAGTACAGATATGAAGGCCAGCAATCATATTTTACAGTCCTGTGGTCTCAGCCTCAGATACGTATTAAATCACACAAAGCTCGTGTAGAAACAAACACACGAACAAAATATGTCCTCCTTCATTTCCGTCAAAGCTGTATGAAACGTTTCCAGCGGTTGGTGTTATGGTTGCTAGGCAACCTGGGCAGCGCGACGACGGAGGCTAGACCGTCCCATTTCACAAGCCTCGCACTTCCGCCTTAGCGTTTTTAAGCACGCGGCCCTTGAGGATCGTTGAGGCTGCGTGCTTTTAAGGCTGCAGACCCTGAATTGGGATACAGCCGTTGACTGCTCTTTCTCATAACCACGTTCGGCAGAACAACTTCCGGTTCAAAAGGCTACCGGATCCATCATCCAATCAGTGATGCCTGTTGTTGCAGCATTGGTACCTACCTCTTCTGGTTTGGTTTTTGTTTTTGCGCTTTTCAATTTGTTTTTGCGTTAAGTGAATTTGTTTTTGCGCTTTTCAATTTGTTTTTGCGTTAAGTGACTTGTTGTTGCGCTTTTCAATTTGTTTTTGCGTTAAGTGATTTGTTGTTGCGCTTTTCAATTTGTTTTTGCGTTAAGAGATTTGTTTTTGCGCTTTTCAATTTGTTTTTGCGTTTTGTGATTTGTTGTTGCGCTTTTCAATTTGTTTTTGTGCTTTTCAATTTGTTTTTGCGTTAAGTGATTTGTTTTTGCGCTTTTCAATTTGTTTTTGCGTTAAGTGAATTTGTTTTTGCGCTTTTCAATTTGTTTTTGCGTTAAGTGATTTGTTTTTGCGCTTTTCAATTTGTTTTTGCGTTAAGTGATTTGTTGTTGCACTTTTCAATTTGTTTTTGCGTTAAGAGATTTGTTTTTGCGCTTTTCAATTTGTTTTTGAGTTTTGTGATTTGTTGTTGCGCTTTTCAATTTGTTTTTGCGCTTTTCAATTTGTTTTTGCGTTAAGTGAATTTGTTTTTGCGCTTTTCAATTTGTTTTTGCGTTAAGTGATTTGTTGTTGCGCTTTTCAATTTGTTTTTGCGCTTTTCAATTTGTTGTGCGTTTTGTGATTTGTTTTTGTGGTTTGCACTTCAGGGCCACCGTACCCAAGGGCTCCATACACACGCACACAGACATGCACCTCACTTTTGCTGCTTAAAATGAACAGAAAAGTCAGGTCGAAACAAATCGCTCCCAAATGAAAACTACAGGTCCTATTGACGAAATTCTTTCACCGTGAGCGGCAGCAATGTCTAGTCTACCTAATTCTCAGTTTTCATGCCTGTGGAGTTTATTATATGGACGTGGTGACAGTGTAAAAACACCATGCTCTTCTGATTTTCAAACGAACCTTCTGAGCCATTTTAACATTAGAGTCTATGGAGGAGTTGGAGGGAGGAGGCTGTGCATTGGTGACATTTATGAAAGAACCATAACACCTAGTACAATAGTAAACACATTGGATGAAAGAGGACAGCGATGGCTACGTTTTGAGGGTAAAATCATACCTGTAGATCAAACGCTGTGGACACAGCAGCAGTTTTAAAAAAAGATTTTAAGATTAATTTTCGACCTGCTTCCACTCTACCAGTTGAGCTGTCTCACTCTAGCGGCAACATTCCGTCCCATACACACCCATTATAAACTCTGAAACGGGTGAAAAAACATCATGAAACTTAAACTGGAACTGAAGAAAAAGTATAAAAGATATTGAAAAGATAAATACAAGTTGAATAGTTGAATGTCTTGTCTTCGTTTTAAAGTTTGAATGGTGGCTCTATGTCAACGTATGTGGAAGTAGTAGGAGTTTAAAAATGAGTAAGTTGAATGAGGATTTGAAGGGTCTCCCCATTGAAATACATGGGAATTTTTTGTTGAAAAAAGTTAAATAAAATTAAAAATATAAATGTTAAAAATGAGAAAAAAATAGAAGCAGTCATGTCCAAAAGAAGAGGAATCTAATGGTGTTTGAATGGTTTTCTAAGTTGAACGGTTTTGAAGTAGTAGGACTACAAAAAAACGTACGGAATCTATAATAATAATAAAAAAATAGAATAAAGATTACAACAACAATACTGTGAATGCTTTTACAAGCATTCACACTAATAATAAAGAATAAAGAGAAACAGGAACACAATAGTGTGGAAGCCCTTTAGGGCATCCACACAATTATATATTCCGTACGTTTTTTGTACTCTATCTCCTTCAAAACCGTTCAACTTAGAAAAACCATTCAAAGACCGTTAGATTCCTCTTCTTTAGGACATGACTGCTTCTATTTTTCTCATTTTTAACATTTATATTTTTAATTTTATTCAACTTTTTTCAACAAAAATTTCCCATGTATTTCAATGGGGAGACCCTTCAAATCCTCATTTAACTTACTCATTTTTAAACTCCTACTACTTCCACATACATTGACGTAGAGCCACCATTCAAACTTTAAAACGAAGACAAGACATTCAACTATTCAACTTGTATTTATCTTTTCAATATCTTTTATACTTTTTCTTCAGTTCCAGTTTAAGTTTCATGATGTTTTTTCACCTGTTTCAGAGTTTATAATGGGTGTGTATGGGACGGAATGTTGGGGCTAGAGTGAGACAGCTCAACTGCTAGAGTGAGAGGAGCAAAAAAACTTAATCTTAAAATATTTTTTAAAACTGCTGCTGTGTCCGCAGCGTTTGCTCTACAGCCATCATTTTACCCTCAAAACGTAGCCATCGCTGTACTCTTTCATTCAATGTGTTTACTATTGTACTAGGTGTTATGGTTCTTTCATAAATGTCACCAATGTGCAGCCTCCTCCCTCCAACTCTTCCATAGACTCTAATGTTAAAATGGCTCAGAAGGTTTGTTTGAAAATCAGAAGTACAGGCTGTCTTTACATTGTCACCACGTCCATATATTAAACTCTACAGGCATGAAAACTGAGAATTCAGTAGACTAGACATTGCTGTCGCTCACGGTGAAAGAATTTTGTCAATACGACCTATACTTTTCATTTGGGAAGGATTTGTTTGGGCCTGACTTTTCTGTTCATTTTAAGCAGCAAAAGTGAGGTGCATGTCTGTGTGCGTGTGTATGGAGCCATTGGGTGCAGTCACTATAGCAACCAGGCTCACACCTGCCTGCCTAATGAGCTCTGTCTCTCACTGTGCCAAGATTCATCTTAAACACTTCTCTTTCAACTGCTGCTGTGTCCACAGTGTTTGCTCTACAGACATCATTTTACCCTCAAAACGTCGCCATCGTTGTTCTCTTTCCAACAGCATGTCTTTCAAAGCTCAGAGATGTAAAGTTTTTAAACTGTGTGGATCCAAGTGGAGGGATCACATTTTAGTCATTCAGTGATTCAAAGAATATGAACTTTTAATATTCATTCAGATGTTTTCTGACTCTAAATTTTCTTTTCTCATTACTTAGGTTTTTCTAATTTACATTTAAAACATTTTCAGCTATTTTCCAACTTCTTCTCTGTGCTTGTCAGCTTTTAGCAGTTCAGCACTTTTGTTTTCAGGTGAAAATTTCTGTATTTTTCATCTCATTCAACATTTTTAACTTAAAATTCAGCAATTAATTCTTTTCAGTGCATATATTCAGATTCAAGCATTCACACTGCAGTTTCTTCAGAAAATGCACTTTCTAGTTATTATTATCTATTCCGTACGTTTTTTGTAGTCCTACTACTTCAAAACCGTTCAACTTAGAAAAACCATTCAAACACCGTTAGATTCCTCTTCTTTTGGACACGACTGCTTCTATTTTTCTCATTTTTAACATTTATATTTTTAATATTCTTCAACTTTTTTCAACAAAAATTTCCCATGTATTTCAATGGGGAGACCCTTCAAATCCTCATTCAACTTACTCATTTTTAAACTCCTACTACTTCCACTTACGTTGACGTAGAGCCACCATTCAAACTTTAAAACGAAGACAAGACATTCAACTATTCAACTTGTATTTATCTTTTCAATATCTATTATACTTTTTCTTCAGTTCCAGTTTAAGTTTCATGATGTTTTTTCAGCCGTTTCAGAGTTTATAATGGGTGTGTATGGGACGGAATGTTGGGGCTAGAGTGAGACAGCTCAACTGCCAGAATGAGAGGAGCGAAAAAATTAATCTTAAAATCTTTTTTAAAACTGCTGCTGTGTCCGCAGCGTTTGGTCTACAGGTCTGATTTTACCCTCAAAACGTAGCCATCGCTGTCCTCTTTCATCCAATGTGTTTACTATTGTACTAGGTGTTATGGTTCTTTCATAAATGTCACCAAAGCACAGCCTCCTCCCTCCAACTCCTCCATAGACTCTAATGTTAAAATGGCTCAGAAGGTTCGTTTGAAAAGCAGAAGAGCATGGTGTTTTTACACTGTCACCACGTCCATATAATAAACTCCTCAGGCATGAAAACTGAGAATTAGGTAGACTGGACATTGCTGCCGCTCACGGTGAAAGAATTTCGTCAATAGGACCTGTACTTTTCATTTGGGAAGGATTTGTTTGGGCCTGACTTTTCTGTTCATTTTAAGCAGCAAAAGTGAAGTGCATGTCTGTGCGTGTGTATGGAGCCATTGGGTGCAGTCACTATAGCAACCAGGCTCACACCTGCCTGCCTAATGAGCTCTGTCTCTCACTGTGCCAAGATTCATCTTAAACACTTCTCTTTCAACTGCTGCTGTGTCAACAGTGTTTGCTCTACAGCCATCATTTTACCCTCAAAACGTCGCCATCGTTCTTCTCTTTCCAACACTGTGTCTTTCAAAGCTCAGAGATGTAAAGCTTTAAAACGGTGTGGATCCAAGTGGAGGGATCACATTTTAGTCATTCAGTGATTCAAAGAATATGAACTTTTAATATTCATTCAGATGTTTTCTGACTCTAAATTTTCTTTTCTCATTACTTAGGTTTTTCTAATTTACATTTAAAACATTTTCAGCTATTTTCCAACTTCTTCTCTGTGCTTGTCAGCTTTTAGCAGTTCAGCACTTTTGTTTTCAGGTGAAAATTTCTGTATTTTCATCTCATTCAACATTTTAACTTAAAATTCAGCAATTAATTCTTTTCAGTGCATATATTCAGATTCAAGCATTCACACTGCAGTTTCTTCAGAAAATGCACTTTCTAGTTAGTGTGAATGCTTGTAAAAGCATTCACAGTATTGTTGTTGTAATCTTTATTAGTGTGAATGCTTGTAAAAGCATTCACAGTATTGTTGTTGTAATCTTTATTATTATTATTATATCATATTCCGTACGTTTTTTGGCATCTATCTCCTTCAAAACCGTTCAACTTAGAAAAACCATTCAAACACCATTAGATTCCTCTTCTTTTGGACATGACTGCTTCTACTTTTCTCATTTTTAACATTTATATTTTTAATTTTATTCAACTTTTTTCAACAAAAATTTCCCATGTATTTCAATGGAGAGACCCTTCAAATCCTCATTCAACTTACTCATTTTCAAACTGTATCTACTTCCACATACGTTGACATAGAGCCACCATTCAAACTTTAAAACGAAGACAAGACATTCAACTATTTAACTTGTATTTATCTTTTCAATATCTATTATACTTTTTCTTCAGTTCCAGTTTAAGTTTCATGATGTTTTTTCACCCGTTTCAGAGTTTATAATGGGTGTGTATGGGACGGAATGTTGGGGCTAGAGTGAGACAGCTCAACTGGTAGAGTGAGAGAAGCAAAAAAATTAATCTTAAAATCTTTTTTAAAACTGCTGCTGTGTCCGCGGCATTTGCTCTACAGGTATGATTTTACCCTCAAAACGTAGCCATCGCTGTCCTCTTTCATCCAATGTGTTTACTATTGTACTAGGTGTTATGGTTCTTTCATAAATGTCACCAATGCACAGCCTACTCCCTCCAACTCCTCCATAGACAGTGTTGGGGAGTAACGGTATACATGTACTGCCGTTACGTATTCAGAATACAAAATATGAGTAACTGTATTCCGTTACAGTTACCGTTTAAAAAGGTGGTATTCAGAATACAGTTACTTTGTTGAAATAAATGGAATACACGGCGGTACTTCCCTGTTTCATATTGTCGCGGGTCAGGACTGTTTGTTTGACAGCTACGTTCTGTTGTTCCAGGCGGCAGCGTTACGGTTGCCATGGTTACAGGGTGACGCTCTCTCTCTGCGTGTTTCCTGGGTGAGAGAGCGCTTTTTTGTTGTTGTTGTTGTGCTAAGCTAAAAGGCAGAATGCTACAGGCATGGCTCTAAAGCATGTAGCCTGATGGGCAGTGTAGTCCGTGCTGCAGCGAGAATGGACTACCATACCCGTTATGTGTCTGTGTGCGAGGGAGGGAGAGAAAGGAAAAGTCCGAGCTGTCACGGAGGAAAAACGGGAGCTGGAAGCATGTAAATATAATAATAACCACAGCAGCCAAGAAGAGTGCCTGACGAGCCCAGCTGTAAGTAAGCTATTAAGACTCAACTGTACACTGTGTTCGTGTTTTCCTCCGGAAAAAATAAGTTCCGTTGGAGAAGCCTTTCAATGCCTCTCTCTGTCTCCCGCAAGCAAAGCTGACCCAGACAACAAAGTAAAGCTAGTTTTCGGCTACCAGCCCGACACGGAACCCACCGTATTAGCCCGAGGTCCCTTTACTACGTTTCGGAGCCGCGGACCTTCAGTAACAGTAATAAATCATAGCAATAGGACATTCATGTAGTTGTAAACAGCATGATAATATATTAAGTATTCCAAAGTATTCAGAATAAGTTACTCTCATTGAGTAACGTAACGGAATACGTTACAGAATACATTTTGGGGCATGTATTCAGTATTCTGTAATGGAATACATTTTAAAAGTAACCTTCCCAACACTGTCCATAGACTCTAATGTTAAAATGGCTCTGAAGGTTCGTTTGAAAATCAGAAGAGCATGGTGTCTTTCCACTGTCACCACGTCCATATAATAAACTCCACAGGCATGAAAACTGAGAATTTGGTAGACTGGACATTGCTGGCGCTCACGGTGAAAGAATTTTGTCAATACGATATGTACTTTTCATTTGGGAGCGATTTGTTTGGGGCTGACTTTTCAGTTCATTTTAAGCAGCAAAAGTGAGGTGCATGTCTGTGTGCGTGTGTATGGAGCCATTGGGTGCAGTCACTATAGCAACCAGGCTCACACCTGCCTGCCTAAGGAGCATCTCTCTCTCTCTCTCTCACTCTGCCAAGATTCATCTTAAACAATTCTCTTTCAACTGTTGCTGTGTCCACAGTGTTTGGTCTACAGCCATCATTTTACCCTCAAAACGTCGCCATCGTTCTTCTCTTTCCAACAGCGTGTCTTTCAAAGCTCAGACATTTAAACTTTTTGATCGGTGTGGATCCAAGTGGAGGGATCACATTTTAGTCATTCAGTGATTCAAAGAATATGAACTTTTAATATTCATTCAGGTGTTTTCTGACTCTAAATTTTCTTTTCTCATTTCTAAGGTTTTTCTAATTTACAATTAAAACATTTTCAGCTTTTTCCCAACTTGTTCTTCTGTGTAAACTTCAGCTTTTAGCACATCAGCACTTTTGTTTTCAGATTAAATTCTGTTTCTTTTTATCTCATTGAAACTTTTTAACTTAGAATTCAGCAATTAATTCATTTCAGTGCATACATTCAGATTCAAGCATTCACACTGCAGTTTCTTCAGAAAATGCACTTTCTAGTTAGTGTGAATGCTTGTAAAAGCATTCACAGTATTGTTCTTCTAATCTTTATTAGTGTGAATGCTTGTAAAAGCATTCACAGTATTGTTCTTCTGTTTCTTTATTAGTGTGAATGCTTGTAAAAGCATTCACAGTATTGTTGTTGTAATCTTTATTATTAGTGTGAATGCTTGTAAAAGCATTCACAGTATTGTTGTTGTAATCTTTATTAGTGTGAATGCTTGTAAAAGCATTCACAGTATTGTTGTTGTAATCTTTATTAGTGTGAATGCTTGTAAAAGCATTCACAGTATTGTTGTTGTAATCTTTATTATTAGTGTGAATGCTTGTAAAAGCATTCACAGTATTGTTCTTCTAATCTTTATTATTATTATTATTATTATTTTATTATATATTCCGTGACGTTTTTGTAGTCTATCTCCTTCAAAACCGTTCAACTTAGAAAAACCATTCAAACACCGTTAGATTCCTCTTCTTTTGGACATGACTGCTTCTATTTTTCTCATTTTAACATTTATATTTTTAATTTTATTCAACTTTTTCAACAAAAATTTCCCATGTATTTCAATGGGAGACCCTTCAAATCCTCATTCAACTTACTCATTTTCAAACTGTATCTACTTCAACATAGGTTGACATAGAG